>NW_025959880.1:176247-213755 GCF_023159225.1 Perognathus longimembris pacificus | reverse complement strand
TATTTTGTCAATATAAAAAAAATACGCATCGTGCTGTGCTGTTTGTGTTTGCTTGAGTGCATTCGCGCGCTCTCGCTTTCTCCACTTTACAATTTTTTGGTTATTATTTATCTATTCCTGAGAGTTTATCTTATTTTTTATTTGTTTATTTAAATGAAGTCGACCAGTTGCCTGCCCTTCCTTCCATTATCCGTCACCGAGACAAACTGAACAAAGTTCTGAGGTCGACCTTGTAAAGATAAGGATTCAGGTCTGTCTGCTGTTTACCTTTGCTCCTGCGCGCACTGCCCTTCTCTCCACATTTATGTGTTTTGTTTGTTTGTCTATCTAATCTTTTGGGTTTTTATTTCTAGTGAGGTCGACCAGTTGTCTATTTATTATTTTTTTTTACTATGCATCAAGCTGCGCTGCTTGTCTTTGCTCCTGTGTGCTCGCGCAACTCTCGCCTTTTCCACTTATTTTTATTTTTGATTTATTTTTGATTTATTTTCTCAATTTAAAAAAAAAATACGCATCGTGCTGTGCTGTTTGTGTTTGCTTGAGTGCATTCGCGCGCTCTCGCTTTCTCCACTTTACAATTTTTTTGTTATTATTTATCTATTCCTGAGAGTTTATCTTATTTTTTTATTTGTTTATTTAAATGACGTCGACCAGTTGCCTGCCCTTCCTTCCATTATCCGTCACCGAGACAAACTGAACAAAGTTCTGAGGTCGACCTTGTAAAGATAAGGATTCAGGTCTGTCTGCTGTTTACCTTTGCTCCTGCGCGCACTGCCCTTCTCTCCACATTTATGTGTTTGTTTGTTTGTCTATCTAATCTTTTGGGTTTTTATTTCTAATGAGGTCGACCAGTTGTCTATTTATTATTTTTTTTACTACGCATCAAGCTGCGCTGCATGTCTTTGCTCATGTGTGCTCGCGCACTCTCGCCTTTTCCACATATTGTTATTTTTGATTTATTTTGATTTATTTTGTCAATATAAAAAAATACGCATCGTGCTGTGCTGTTTGTGTTTGTTTGCAGTGATCATCGCGCGCTCCTCGCATTCTCCACTTTACAATTTTTTTGTTATCATTTATCTATTCCTGAGAGTTTATCTTATTTTTTATTTGTTTATTAAATGAAGTCGACCAGTTGCCTGCCCTTCCTTCCATTATCCGTCACCGAGACAAACTGAACAAAGTTCTGAGGTCGACCTTGTAAAGATAAGGATTCAGGTCTGTCTGCTGTTTACCTTTGCTCCTGCGCGCACTGCCCTTCTCTCCACATTTATGTGTTTATTTGTCTATCTAATCTTTGGGGTTTTTTATTTCTAATGAGGTCGACCAGTTGTCTATTTATTATTTTTTTTACTACGCATCAAGCTGCGCTGCTGTCTTTGCTCCTGTGTGCTTGCGCACTCTCGCTTTTTCCACTTATTTTTATTTTTGATTTATTTTTGATTTATTTGTCAATTTTAAAAAAAGACGCATCGTGCTGTGCTGTTTGTGTTTGCTTGAGTGCATTCGCGCGCTCTCGCTTTCTCCACTTTACAATTTTTTGTTATTATTATCTATTCCTGAGAGTTTATCTTATTTTTTATTTGTTTATTTAAATGAAGTCGACCAGTTGCCTGCCCTTCCTTCCATTATCCGTCACCGAGACAAACTGAACAAAGTTCTGAGGTCGACCTTGTAAAGATAAGGATTCAGGTCTGTCTGCTGTTTACCTTTGCTCCTGAGCGCACTGCCCTTCTCTCCACATTTATGTGTTTGTTTGTTTGTCTAATCTAATCTTTTGGGTTTTTATTTCTAATGAGGTCGACCAGTTGTCTATTTATTATTTTTTTTTGCTGCGCATCAAGCTGCGCTGCTTGTCTTTGCTCCTGTGTGCTCGCACACTCTCGCCTTTTCCACTTATTGTTATTTTTGATTTATTTTTTATTTATTTTGTCAATATAAAAAAAATACGCATCGTGCTGTGCTGTTTGTGTTTGCTTGAGTGCATTCGCGCGCTCTCGCTTTCTCCACTTTACAATTTTTTGGTTATTATTTATCTATTCCTGAGATTTTATCTTATTTTTATTTGTTTATTAAATGAAGTCGACCAGTTGCCTGCCCTTCCTTCCATTATCGCTCACCGAGACAAACTGAACAAAGTTCTGAGGTCGACCTTGAAAGATAAGGATTCAGGTCTGTCTGCTGTTTACCTTTGCTCCTGCGCGCACTGCCCTTCTCTCCAAATTTATGTGTTTGTTTGTTTGTCTATCTAATCTTTTGGGTTTTTATTTCTAATGAGGTCGACCAGTTGTCTATTTATTATTTTTTTTACTACGCATCAAGCTGCGCTGCTTGTCTTTGCTCCTGTGTGCTCGCGCACTCTCGCCTTTTCCACATATTGTTATTTTTGATTTATTTTTGATTTATTTTGTCAATATAAAAAAATACGCATCGTGCTGTGCTGTTTGTGTTTGCTTGAGTGCATTCGCGCGCTCTCGCATTCTCCACTTTACAATTTTTTTGTTATCATTTATCTATTCCTGAGAGTTTATCTTATTTTTTATTTGTTTATTTAAATGAAGTCCACCAGTTGCCTGCCCTTCCTTCCATTATCCGTCACCGAGACAAACTGAACAAAGTTCTGAGGTCGACCTTGTAAAGATAAGGATTCAGGTCTGTCTGCTGTTTACCTTTGCTCCTGCGCGCACTGCCCTTCTCTCCACATTTATGTGTTTGTTTGTTTGTCTATCTAATCTTTTGGGTTTTTATTTCTAATGAGGTCGACCAGTTGTCTATTTATTATTTTTTTTACTACGCATCAAGCTGCGCTGCTTGTCTTTGCTCCTGTGTGCTTGCGCACTCTCGCTTTTTTCACTTATTTTTATTTTTGATTTATTTTTGATTTATTTTGTCAATTTTAAAAAAAAAGACGCATCGTGCTGTGCTGTTTGTGTTTGCTTGAGTGCATTCGCAGCGCTCATCGCTTTCTCCACTTTACAATTTTTTTGTTATTATTTATCTATACTGAGAGTTTATCTTATTTTTTATTTGTTTATTTAAATGAAGTCGACCAGTTGCCTGCCCTTCCTTCCATTATCCGTCACCGAGACAAACTGAACAAGTTCTGAGGTCGACCTTGTAAAGATAAGGATTCAGGTCTGTCTGCTGTTTACCTTTGCTCCTGAGCGCACTGCCTTCTCTCCACATTTATGTGTTTGTTTGTTTGTCTATCTAATCTTTTGGGTTTTTATTTCTAATGAGGTCGACCAGTTGTCTATTTATTATTTTTTTTGCTGCGCATCAAGCTGCGCTGCTTGTCTTTGCTCCTGTGTGCTCGCGCACTCTCGCCTTTTCCACTTATTGTTATTTTTGATTTATTTTTGATTTATTTTGTCAATTTAAAAAAAATACGCATCGTGCTGTGCTGTTTGTGTTTGCTTTAGTGCATTCGCGCGCTCTCGCTTTCTGCACTTTACAATTTTTTTGTTATTATTTATCTATTCCTGAGAGTTTATCTTATTTTTTATTTGTTTATTTTAATGAACTCGACCAGTTGCCTGCCTTCCTTCCATTATCCGTCACCGAGACAAACTGAACAAAGTTCTGAGGTCGACCTTGTAAAGATAAGGATCAGGTCTGTCTGCTGTTTACCTTTGCTCCTGCGCGCAACTGCCCTTCTCTCCACATTTATGTGTTTGTTTGTTTGTCTATCTAATCTTTTGGGTTTTTATTTCTAGTGAGGTCGACCAGTTGTCTATTTATTATTTTTTTTACTACGCATCAAGCTGCGCTGCTTGTCTTTGCTCCTGTGTGCTCGCGCACTCTCGCCTTTTCCACATATTGTTATTTTTGATTTATTTTTGATTTATTTTGTCAATATAAAAAAATACGCATCGTGCTGTGCTGTTTGTGTTTGCTTGAGTGCATTCGCGCGCTCTCGCATTCTCCACTTTACAATTTTTTTGTTATCATTTATCTATTCCTGAGAGTTTATCTTATTTTTTATTTGTTTATTTAAATGAAGTCGACCAGTTGCCTGCCCTTCCTTCCATTATCCGTCACCGAGACAAACTGAACAAAGTTCTGAGGTCGACCTTGTAAAGATAAGGATTCAGGTCTGTCTGCTGTTTACCTTTGCTCCTGCGCGCACTGCCCTTCTCTCCACATTTATGTGTTTGTTTGTCTATCTAATCTTTTGGGTTTTTATTTCTAATGAGGTCGACCAGTTGTCTATTTATTATTTTTTTTACTACGCATCAAGCTGCGCTGCTTGTCTTTGCTCCTGTGTGCTTGCGCACTCTCGCTTTTTCCACTTATTTTTATTTTTGATTTATTTTTGATTTATTTTGTCAATTTAAAAAAAAAGACGCATCGTGCTGTGCTGTTTGTGTTTGCTTGAGTGCATTCGCGCGCTCTCGCTTTCTCCACTTTACAATTTTTTTGTTATTATTTATCTATTCCTGAGAGTTTATCTTATTTTTTATTTGTTTATTTAAATGAAGTCGACCAGTTGCCTGCCCTTCCTTCCATTATCCGTCACCGAGACAAACTGAACAAAGTTCTGAGGTCGACCTTGTAAAGATAAGGATTCAGGTCTGTCTGCTGTTTACCTTTGCTCCTGAGCGCACTGCCCTTCTCTCCACATTTATGTGTTTGTTTGTTTGTCTATCTAATCTTTTGGGTTTTTATTTCTAATGAGGTCGACCAGTTGTCTATTTATTATTTTTTTGCTGCGCATCAAGCTGCGCTGCTTGTCTTTGCTCCTGTGTGCTCGCACACTCTCGCCTTTTCCACTTATTGTTATTTTTGATTTATTTTTTATTTATTTTGTCAATATAAAAAAATAAGCATCGTGCTGTGCTGTTTGTGTTTGCTTGAGTGCATTCGCGCGCTCTCGCTTTCTCCACTTTACAATTTTTTGGTTATTATTTATCTATTCCTGAGAGTTTATCTTATTTTTTATTTGTTTATTTAAATGAAGTCGACCAGTTGCCTGCCCTTCCTTCCATTATCCGTCACCGAGACAAACTGAACAAAGTTCTGAGGTCGACCTTGTAAAGATAAGGATTCAGGTCTGTCTGCTGTTTACCTTTGCTCTGCGCGCACTGCCCTTCTCTCCACATTGATGTGTTTGTTTGTTTGTCTATCTAATCTTTTGGGTTTTTATTTCTAATGAGGTCGACCAGTTGTCTATTTATTATTTTTTTTACTACGCATCAAGCTGCGCTGCTTGTCTTTGCTCCTGTGTGCTCGCGCACATCTCGCCTTTCCACATATTGTTATTTTTGATTTATTTTTGATTTATTTTGTCAATATAAAAAAATACGCATCGTGCTGTGCTGTTTGTGTTTGCTTGAGTGCATTCGCGCGCTCTCGCATCTCCACTTTACAATTTTTTTGTTATCATTTATCTATTCCTGAGAGTTTATCTTATTTTTTATTTGTTTATTTAAATGAAGTCGACCAGTTGCCTGCCCTTCCTTCATTATCCGTCAACCGAGACAAACTGAACAAAGTTCTGAGGTCGACCTTGTAAAGATAAGGATTCAGGTCTGTCTGCTGTTTACCTTTGCTCCTGCGCGCAACTGCCCTTCTCTCCACATTTATGTGTTTGTTTGTTTGTCTATCTAATCTTTGGGTTTTATTTCTAATGAGGTCGACCAGTTGTCTATTTATTATTTTTTTTACTACGCATCAAGCTGCGCTGCTTGTCTTTGCTCCTGTGTGCTTGCGCACTCTCGCTTTTTCCACTTATTTTTATTTTTGATTTATTTTTGATTTATTTTGTCAATTTTAAAAAAAAGACGCATCGTGCTGTGCTGTTTGTGTTTGCTTGAGTGCATTCGCGCGCTCCTCGCTTTCTCCACTTTACAATTTTTTTGTTATTATTTATCTATTCATGAGAGTTTATCTTATTTTTTATTTGTTATTTAAATGAAGTCGACCAGTTGCCTGCCCTTCCTTCCATTATCCGTCACCGAGACAAACTGAAACAAAGTTCTGAGGTCGACCTTGTAAAGATAAGGATTCAGGTCTGTCTGCTGTTTACCTTTGCTCCTGAGCGCACTGCCCTTCTCTCCACATTTATGTGTTTGTTTGTTTGTCTATCTAATCTTTTGGGTTTTTTTTTCTAATGAGGTCGACCAGTTGTCTATTTATTATTTTTTTTTGCTGCGCATCAAGCTGCGCTGCTTGTCTTTGCTCCTGTGTGCTCGCACACTCTCGCCTTTTTCCACTTATTGTTATTTTTGATTTATTTTTTATTTATTTTGTCAATATAAAAAAATACGCATCGTGCTGTGCTGTTTGTGTTTGCTTGAGTGCATTCGCGCGCTCTCGCTTTCTCCACTTTACAATTTTTTGGTTATTATTTATCTATTCCTGAGAGTTTATCTTATTTTTTATTTGTTTATTTAAATGAAGTCGACCAGTTGCCTGCCCTTCCTTCCATTATCCGTCACCGAGACAAACTGAACAAAGTTCTGAGGTCGACCCTTGTAAAGATAAGGATTCAGGTCTGTCTGCTGTTTACCTTTGCTCCTGCGCGCACTGCCCTTCTCTCCACATTTATGTGTTTGTTTGTTTGTCTATCTAATCTTTTGGGTTTTTATTTCTAGTGAGGTCGACCAGTTGTCTATTTATTATTTTTTTACTACGCATCAAGCTGCGCTGCTTGTCTTTGCTCCTGTGTGCTCGCGCACTCTCGCCTTTTCCACTTATTTTTATTTTGATTTATTTTTGATTTATTTTCTCAATTAAAAAAAATACGCATCGTGCTGTGCTGTTTGTGTTTGCTTGAGTGCATTCGCGCGCTCTCGCTTTCTCCACTTTACAATTTTTTTGTTATTATTTATCTATTCCTGAGAGTTTATCTTATTTTTATTTGTTTATTTAATGAAACTCGACCAGTTGCCTGCCCTTCCTTCCATATCCGTCACCGAGACAAACTGAACAAATTTCTGAGGTCGACCTTGTAAAGATAAGGATTCAGGTCTGTCTGCTGTTTACCTTTGCTCCTGCGCGCACTGCCTTCTCTCCACATTTATGTGTTTGTTTGTTTGTCTATCTAATCTTTTGGGTTTTTATTTCTAATGAGGTCGACCAGTTGTCTATTTATTATTTTTTTTACTACGCATCAAGCTGCGCTGCTTGTCTTTGCTCCTGTGTGCTCGCGCACTCTCGCCTTTCCACATATTGTTATTTTT
The DNA here is from genome assembly GCF_023159225.1 of Perognathus longimembris pacificus. Classification (NCBI taxonomy): domain Eukaryota; kingdom Metazoa; phylum Chordata; class Mammalia; order Rodentia; family Heteromyidae; genus Perognathus; species Perognathus longimembris. Next base: position 206,571 of record NW_025959880.1, on the reverse strand, counting down.
GATTTATTTTTGATTTATTTTGTCAATATAAAAAAATACGCATCGTGCTGTGCTGTTTGTGTTTGCTTGAGTGCATTCGCGCGCTCTCGCATTCTCCACTTTACAATTTTTTTGTTATCATTTATCTATTCCTGAGAGTTTATCTTATTTTTTATTTGTTTATTTAAATGAAGTCGACCAGTTGCCTGCCCTTCCTTCCATTATCCGTCACCGAGACAAACTGAACAAAGTTCTGAGGTCGACCTTGTAAAGATAAGGATTCAGGTCTGTCTGCTGTTTACCTTTGCTCATGCGCGCACTGCCCTTCTCTCCACATTTATGTGTTTATTTGTCTATCTAATCTTTTGGGTTTTTATTTCTAATGAGGTCGACCAGTTGTCTATTTATTATTTTTTTTACTACGCATCAAGCTGCGCTGCTTGTCTTTGCTCCTGTGTGCTTGCGCACTCTCGCTTTTTCCACTTATTTTATTTTTGATTTATTTTTGATTTATTTTGTCAATTTTAAAAAAAGACGCATCGTGCTGTGCTGTTTGTGTTTGCTTGAGTGCATTCCGCGCGCTCTCGCTTTCTCCACTTACAATTTTTTTGTTATTATTTATCTATTCCTGAGAGTTTATCTTATTTTTTTATTTTTTATTTAAATGAAGTCGACCAGTTGCCTGCCCTTCCTTCCATTATCCGTCACCGAGACAAACTGAACAAAGTTCTGAGGTCGACCTTGTAAAGATAAGGATTCAGGTCTGTCTGCTGTTTACCTTTGCTCCTGAGCGCACTGCCCTTCTCTCCACATTTATGTGTTTGTTTGTTTGTCTATCTAATCTTTTGGGTTTTTATTTCTAATGAGGTCGACCAGTTGTCCTATTTATTATTTTTTTGCTGCGCATCAAGCTGCGCTGCTTTGTCTTTGCTCCTGTGTGCTCGCACACTCTCGCCTTTTCCACTTATTGTTATTTTGATTTATTTTTTATTATATTTTGTCAATATAAAAAAAATACGCATCGTGCTGTGCTGTTTGTGTTTTGCTTGAGTGCATTCGCGCGCTCTCGCTTTCTCCACTTTACAATTTTTTGGTTATTATTTATCTATTCCTGAGATTTTATCTTATTTTTTATTTGTTTATTTAAATGAAGTCGACCAGTTGCCTGCCCTTCCTTCCATTATCCGTCACCGAGACAAACTGAACAAAGTTCTGAGGTCGACCTTGTAAAGATAAGGATTCAGGTCTGTCTGCTGTTTACCTTTGCTCCTGCGCGCACTGCCCTTCTCTCCACATTTATGTGTTTGTTTGTTTGTCTATCTAATCTTTTGGGTTTTTATTTCTAATGAGGTCGACCAGTTGTCTATTTATATTTTTTTTACTACGCATCAAGCTGCGCTGCTTGTCTTTGCTCCTGTGTGCTCGCGCACCTCTCGCCTTTTCCACATATTGTTATTTTTGATTTATTTTTGATTTATTTTGTCAATATAAAAAAATACGCATCGTGCTGTGCTGTTTGTGTTTGCTTGAGTGCATTCGCGCGCTCTCGCATTCTCCACTTTACAATTTTTTTGTTATCATTTATCTATTCCTGAGAGTTTATCTTATTTTTTATTTGTTTATTTAAATGAGTCGACCAGTTGACCTGCCCTTCCTTCCATATCCGTCACCGAGACAAACTGAACAAAGTTCAGAGGTCGACCTTGTAAAGATAAGGATTCAGGTCTGTACTGCTGTTTACCTTTGCTCCTGCGCGCACTGCCCTTCTCTCCACATTTATGTGTTTGTTTGTTTGTCTATCTAATCTTTTGGGTTTTTATTTCTAATGAGGTCGACCAGTTGTCTATTTATTATTTTTTTACTAAGCATCAAGCTGCGCTGCTTGTCTTTGCTCCTGTGTGCTTGCGCACTCTCGCTTTTTCCACTTATTTTTATTTTTGATTTATTTTTGATTTATTTTGTCAATTTAAAAAAAAATACGCATCGTGCTGTGCTGTTTGTGTTTGCTTGAGTGCATTCGCGCGCTCTCGCTTTCTCCACTTTACAATTTTTTTGTTATTATTTATCTATTCCTGAGAGTTTATCTTATTTTTTATTTGTTTATTTAAATGAAGTCGACCAGTTGCGTGCCCTTCCTTCCATTATCCTCACCGAGACAAACTGAACAAAGTTCTGAGGTCGACCTTGTAAAGATAAGGATTCAGGTCTGTCTGCTGTTTACTTTGCTCCTGCGCGCACTGCCCTTCTCTCCACATTTATGTGTTTGTTTGTTTGTCTATCTAATCTTTTGGGTTTTTATTCTAATGAGGTCGACCAGTTGTCCATTTATTATTTTTTTTACTACCATCAAGCTGCGCTGCTTGTCTTTGCTCCTGTGTGCTCGCGCACTCTCGCACTTTTCCACTTATTTTTATTTTTGATTTATTTTGATTTATTTTGTCAATTTAAAAAAAAAATACGCATCGTGCTGTGCTGTTTTGTGTTTGCTTGAGTGCATTCGCGCGCTCTCGCCTTTCTGCACTTTACAATTTTTTGTTATTATTTATCTATTCCTGAGAGTTTATCTTATTTTTTATTTGTTTATTTAAATGAAGTCGACCAGTTGCCTGCCCTTCCTTCCATTATCCGTCACCGAGACAAACTGAACAAAGTTCTGAGGTCGACCTTGTAAAGATAAGGATTCAGGTCTGTCTGCTGTTTACCTTTGCTCCTGCGCGCCACTGCCCTTCTCTCCACATTTATGTGTTTGTTTGTTTGTCTATCTAATCTTTTGGGTTTTTATTTCTAATGAGGTCGACCAGTTGTCTATTTATTATTTTTTTTTACTACGCATCAAGCTGCGCTGCTTGTCTTTGCTCCTGTGTGCTCGCGCACTCTCGCCTTTTCCACTTATTTTTGTTTTTGTTTTTTTTTTTTTTTTTTGGCCAGTCCTGGCCTTGGACTCAGGGCCGAGCACCGTCCCTGGGGTTCTTCCCGCTCAAGGCTAGCACTCTTCCACTTGAGCCACAGCGCCGCTTCTGGCCGTTTTCTGTATATGTGGTGCTGGGGAATCGAACCTAGGGCCTCGTGTATCCGAGGCAGGCACTCTTGCCACTAGGCTATATCCCCAGCCCTTTTCCACTTATTTTTATTTTTGATTTATTTTGTCAATTTAAAAAAAAAATACGCATCGTGCTGTGCTGTTTGTGTTTGCTTGAGTGCATTCGCGCGCTCTCTCATTTCTCCACTTTACAATTTTTTTGTTATTATTATCTATTCCTGAGAGTTTATCTTATTTTTTATTTGTTTATTTAAATGAAGTCGACCAGTTGCCTGCCCTTCCTTCCATTATCCGTCACCGAGACAAACTGAACAAAGTTCTGAGGTCGACCTTGTAAAGATAAGGATTCAGGTCTGTCTGCTGTTTACCTTTGCTCCTGAGCGCACTGCCCTTCTCTCCACATTTATGTGTTTGTTTGTTTGTCTATCTAATCTTTTGGGTTTTTATTTCTAATGAGTCGAACAGTTGTCTATTATTATTTTTTTTGCTGCGCATCAAGCTGCGCTGCTTGTCTTTGCTCCTGTGTGCTCGAACACTCTTGCCTTTTCGACTTATTGTTATTTTTGATTTATTTTTTATTTATTTTGTCAATATAAAAAAATACGCATCGTGCTGTGCTGTTTGTGTTTGCTTGAGTGCATTCGCGCGCTCTTGCTTTGTCCACTTTACAATTTTTTTGTTATTATTTATCTATTCCTGAGAGTTTATCTTATTTTTTATTTGTTTATTTAAATGAAGTCGACCAGTTGCCTGCCCTTCCTTCCATTATCCGTCACCGAGACAAACTGAACAAAGTTCTGAGGTCGACCTTGTAAAGATAAGGATTAAGTCTGTCTGCTGTTTACCTTTGCTCCTGCGCGCACTGCCCTTCTCTCCACATTTATGTGTTTGTTTGTTTGTCTATCTAATCTTTTGGGTTTTTATTTCTAATGAGGTCGACCAGTTGTCTATTTATTTATTTTTTTTACTACGCATCATGCTGCGCTGCTTGTCTTTGCTCCTGTGTGCTCGCGCACATCTCGCCTTTTCCACATATTGTTATTTTTGATTATTTTTGATTTATTTTGTCAATATAAAAAAAATACGCATCGTGCTGTGCTGTTTGTGTTTGCTTGAGTGCATTCGCGCGCTCTCGCATTCTCCACTTTACAATTTTTTTGTTATCATTTATCTATTCCTGAGAGTTTATCTTATTTTTTATTTGTTTATTTAAATGAAGTCGACCAGTTGCCTGCCCTTCCTTCCATTATCCGTCACCGAGACAAACTGAACAAAGTTCTTAGGTCGACCTTGTAAAGATAAGGATTCAGGTCTGTCTGCTGTTTACCTTTGCTCCTGCGCGCACTGCCCTTCTCTCCACATTTATGTGTTTGTTTGTCTATCTAATCTTTTGGGTTTTTATTTCTAATGAGGTCGACCAGTTGTCTATTTATTATTTTTTTTACTACGCATCAAGCTGCGCTGCTTGTCTTTGCTCCTGTGTGCTTGCGCACTCTCGCTTTTTCCACTTATTTTTATTTTTGATTTATTTTTGATTTATTTTGTCAATTTTAAAAAAAAGACGCATCGTGCTGTGCTGTTTGTGTTTGCTTGAGTGCATTCGCGCGCTCTCGCTTTCTCCACTTTACAATTTTTTTGTTATTATTTATCTATTCCTGAGAGTTTATCTTATTTTTTATTTGTTTATTTAAATGAAGTCGACCAGTTGCCTGCCCTTCCTTCCATTATCCGTCACCGAGACAAACTGAACAAAGTTCTGAGGTCGACCTTGTAAAGATAAGGATTCAGGTCTGTCTGCTGTTTACCTTTGCTCCTGAGCGCACTGCCCTTCTCTCCACATTTATGTGTTTGTTTGTTTGTCTATCTAATCTTTTGGTTTTTATTTCTAATGAGGTCGACCAGTTGTCTATTTATTATTTTTTTTGCTGCGCATCAAGCTGCGCTGCTTGTCTTTGCTCCTGTGTGCTCGCACACTCTCTCCTTTTCCACTTATTGTTATTTTTGATTTATTTTTTATTTATTTTGTCAATATAAAAAAAAATACGGCATCGTGCTGTGCTGTTTGTGTTGCTTGAGTGCATTCGCGCGCTCTCCCTTTCTCCACTTTACAATTTTTTTGGTTATTATTTATCTATTCCTGAGAGTTTATCTTATTTTTTATTTGTTTATTTAAATGAAGTCGACCAGTTTGCCTGCCCTTCCTTCCATTATCCGTCACCGAGACAAACTGAACAAAGTTCTGAGGTCGACCTTGTAAAGATAAGGATTCAGGTCTGTCTGCTGTTTACCTTTGCTCCTGCGCGCACTGCCCTTCTCTCCACATTTATGTGTTTGTTTGTTTGTCTATCTAATCTTTTGGGTTTTTATTTCTAATGAGGTCGACCAGTTGTCTATTTATTATTTTTTTTACTACGCATCAAGCTGCGCTGCTTGTCTTTGCTCCTGTGTGCTCGCGCACCTCTCGCCTTTCTCACATATTGTTATTTTTGATTTATTTTTTATTTATTTTGTCAATATAAAAAAATACGCATCGTGCTGTGCTGTTTGTGTTTGCTTGAGTGCATTCGCGCGCTCTCGCATTCTCCACTTTACAATTTTTTTGTTATCATTTATCTATTCCTGAGAGTTTATCTTATTTTTTATTTGTTTATTTAAATGAAGTCGACCAGTTGCCTGCCCTTCCTTCCATTATCCGTCACCGAGACAAACTGAACAAAGTTCTGAGGTCGACCTTGTAAAGATAAGGATTCAGGTCTGTCTGCTGTTTACCTTTGCTCCTGCGCGCAACTGCCCTTCTCTCCACATTTATGTGTTTGTTTGTTTGTCTATCTAATCTTTTGGGTTTTTATTTCTAATGAGGTCGACCAGTTGTCTATTATTATTTTTTTTACTACGCATCAAGCTGCGCTGCTTGTCTTTGCTCCTGTTTGCTTGCGCACTCTCGCTTTTTCCACTTATTTTTATTTTTGATTTATTTTTGATTTATTTTGTCAATTTTAAAAAAAGACGCATCGTGCTGTGCTGTTTGTGTTTGCTTGAGTGCATTCGCGCGCTCTCGCTTTCTCCACTTTACAATTTTTTTGTTATTATTTATCTATTCCTGAGAGTTTATCTTATTTTTTATTTGTTTATTTAAATGAAGTCGACCAGTTGCCTGCCCTTCCTTCCATTATCCGTCACCGAGACAAACTGAACAAAGTTCTGAGGTCGACCTTGTAAAGATAAGGATTCAGGTCTGTCTGCTGTTTACCTTTGCTCCTGCGCGCACTGCCCTTCTCTCCACATTTATGTGTTTGTTTGTTTGTCTATCTAATCTTTTGGGTTTTTATTTCTAATGAGGTCGACCAGTTGTCTATTTATTATTTTTTTTGCTGCGCATCAAGCTGCGCTGCTTGTCTTTGCTCCTGTGTGCTCGCACACTCTCGCCTTTTCCACTTATTGTTATTTTTGATTTATTTTTTATTTATTTTGTCAATATAAAAAAAATACGCATCGTGCTGTGCTGTTTGTGTTTGCTTGAGTGCATTCGCGCGCTCTCGCTTTCTCCACTTTACAATTTTTGGTTATTATTTATCTATTCCTGAGAGTTTATCTTATTTTTTATTTGTTTATTTAAATGAAGTCGACCAGTTGCCTGCCCTTCCTTCCATTATCCGTCACCGAGACAAACTGAACAAAGTTCTGAGGTCGACCTTGTAAATATAAGGATTCAGTCTGTCTGCTGTTTACCTTTGCTCCTGCGCGCACTGCCCTTCTCTCCACATTTATGTGTTTGTTTGTTTGTCTATCTAATCTTTTGGGTTTTTATTTCTAATGAGGTCGACCAGTTTGTCTATTTATTATTTTTTTTACTACGCATCAAGCTGCGCTGCTTGTCTTTGCTCCTGTGTGCTCGCGCACTCTCGCCTTTTCCACTTATTGTTATTTTTGATTTATTTTTGATTTATTTTGTCAATATAAAAAAATACGCATCGTGCTGTGCTGTTGTGTTTGCTTGAGTGCATTCGCGCGCTCTCGCATTCTCCACTTTACAATTTTTTTGTTATCATTTATCTATTCCTGAGAGTTTATCTTATTTTTTATTTGTTTATTTAAATGAAGTCGACCAGTTGCCTGCCCTTCCTTCCATTATCCGTCACCGAGACAAACTGAACAAAGTTCTGAGGTCGACCTTGTAAAGATAAGGATTCAGGTCTGTCTGCTGTTTACCTTTACTCCTGCGCGCACTGCCCTTCTCTCACATTTATGTGTTTGTTTGTTTGTCTATCTAATCTTTTGGGTTTTTATTTCTAATGAGGTCGACCAGTTGTCTATTTATTATTTTTTTTACTACGCATCAAGCTGCGCTGCTTGTCTTTGCTCCTGTGTGCTTGCGCACTCTCGCTTTTTCCACTTATTTTTATTTTTGATTTATTTTTGATTTATTTTGTCAATTTAAAAAAAAATTACGCATCGTGCTGTGCTGTTTGTGTTTGCTTGAGTGCATTCGCGCGCTCTCGCTTTCTCCACTTTACAATTTTTTTGTTATTATTTATCTATTCCTGAGAGTTTATCTTATTTTTTATTTGTTTATTTAAATGAAGTCGACCAGTTGCGTGCCCTTCCTTCCATTATCCCTCACCGAGACAAACTGAACAAAGTTCTGAGGTCGACCTTGTAAAGATAAGGATTCAGGTCTGTCTGCTGTTTACCTTTGCTCCTGCGCGCACTGCCCTTCTCTCCACATTTATGTGTTTGTTTGTTTGTCTATCTAATCTTTTGGGTTTTTATTTCTAATGAGGTCGACCAGTTGTCCATTTATTATTTTTTTTACTACGCATCAAGCTGCGCTGCTTGTCTTTGCTCCTGTGTGCTCGCGCACTCTCGCCTTTTCCACTTATTTTATTTTTGATTTATTTTTGATTTATTTTGTCAATTTTAAAAAAAATACGCATCGTGCTGTGCTGTTTGTGTTTGCTTGAGTGCATTCGCGCGCTCTCGCTTTCTGCACTTTACAATTTTTTTGTTATTATTTATCTATTCCTGAGAGTTTATCTTATTTTTTATTTGTTTATTTAAATGAAGTCGACCATTTGCCTGCCCTTCCTTCCATTTTCCGTCACCGAGACAAACTGAACAAAGTTCTGAGGTCGACCTTGTAAAGATAAGGATTCAGGTCTGTCTGCTGTTTACCTTTGCTCCTGCGCGCACTGCCCTTCTCTCAACATTTATGTGTTTGTTTGTTTGTCTATCTAATCTTTTGGGTTTTTATTTCTAATGAGGTCGACCAGTTGTCTATTTATTATTTTTTTTTACTACGCATCAAGCTGCGCTGCTTGTCTTTGCTCCTGTGTGCTCGCGCACTCTCGCCTTTTCCACTTATTTTTATTTTTGATTTATTTTTGATTTATTATGTCAATTTTAAAAAAAAATACGCATCGTGCTGTGCTGTTTGTGTTTGCTTGAGTGCATTCGCGCGTCTCTCAGCTTTCTGCACTTTACAATTTTTTTTATTATATTTATCTATTCCTGAGAGTTTATCTTATTTTTTTATTTGTTTATTTAAAAGAAGTCGACCAGTTGCCTGCCCTTCCTTCCATTATCCGTCACGAGACAAACTGAACAAAGTTCTGAGGTCGACCTTGTAAAGATAAGGATTCAGGTCTGTCTGCTGTTTACATTTGCTCCTGCGCGCACTGCCCTTCTCTCCACATTTATGTGTTTGTTTGTTTGTCTATCTAATCTTTTGGGTTTTTATTTCTAATGAGGTCGACCAGTTGTCTATTTATTATTTTTTTTACTACGCATCAAGCTGCGCTGCTTGTCTTTGCTCCTGTGTGCTCGCGCACCTCTCGCCTTTTCCACTTATTTTTGTTTTTGTTTTTTTTTTTTTTTTTTGGCCAGTCCTGGTCCTTGGACTCAGTGCCGGAGCACCGTCCCTGGGTTCTTCCCGCTCAAGGCTAGCACTCTGCCACTTGAGCCACAGCGCCGCTTCTGGCCGATTTCTGTATATGTGGTGCTGGGGAATCGAACCTAGGGCCTCGTGTATCCGAGGCAGGCACTCTTGCCACTATGCTATATCCCCAGCCCTTTTCACTTATTTTTTATTTTTGATTCATTTTGTCAATTTAAAAAAAAAATACGCATCGTGCTGTGCTGTTTGTGTTTGCTTGAGTGCATTCGCGCGCTCTCGCTTTCTCCACTTTACAATTTTTTTGTTATTATTTATCTATTCCTGAGAGTTTATCTTATTTTTTATTTGTTTATTTAAATGAAGTCGACCAGTTGCCTGCCCTTCCTTCCATTATCCGTCACCGAGACAAACTGAACAAAGTTCTGAGGTCGACCTTGTAAAGATAAGGATTCAGGTCTGTCTGCTGTTTACCTTTGCTCATGAGCGCACTGCCCTTCTCTCCACATTTATGTGTTTGTTTGTTTGTCTATCTAATCTTTTGGGTTTTTATTCTAATGAGGTCGACCAGTTTGTCTATTTATTATTTTTTTGCTGCGCATCAAGCTGCGCTGCTTGTCTTTGCTCCTGTGTGCTCGAACACTCTTGCCTTTTCCACTTATTGTTATTTTTGATTTATTTTTTATTTATTTTTGTCAATATAAAAAATTACGCATCGTGCTGTGCTGTTTGTGTTTGCTTGAGTGCATTCGCTCGCTCTCGCTTTCTGCACTTTACAATTTTTTTGTTATTATTTATCTATTCCTGAGAGTTTATCTTATTTTTTTATTTGTTTATTTAAATGAAGTCGACCAGTTGCCTGCCTTCCTTCCATTATCCGTCACCGAGACAAACTGAACAAAGTTCTGAGGGTCGACCTTGTAAAGATAAGGATTCAGGTCTGTCTGCTGTTTACCTTTGCTCCTGCGCGCACTGCCCTTCTCTCCACATTTATGTATTTGTTTGTTTGTCTATCTAATCTTTTGGTTTTTATTTCTAATGAGGTCGACCAGTTGTCTATTTATTATTTTTTTTACTACGCATCAAGCTGCGCTGCTTGTCTTTGCTCCTGTGTGCTCGAACACTCTTGCCTTTTCCACTTATTGTTATTTTTGATTTATTTTTTATTTATTTGTCAATATAAAAAAAATACGCATCGTGCTGTGCTGTTTGTGTTTGCTTGAGTGCATTCGCCGCGCTCTCGCTTTCTCCACTTTACAATTTTTTGGTTATTATTTATCTATTCCTGAGAGTTTATCTTATTTTTTATTTGTTTATTTAAATGAAGTCGACCAGTTGCCTGCCCTTCCTTCCATTATCCGTCACCGAGACAAACTGAACAAAGTTCTGAGGTCGACCTTGTAAAGATAAGGATTCAGGTCTGTCTGCTGTTTACCTTTGCTCCTGCGCGCACTGCCCTTCTCTCCACATTTATGTGTTTGTTTGTTTGTCTATCTAATCTTTTGGGTTTTTTATTTCTAATGAGGTCGACCAGTTGTCTATTTATTATTTTTTTACTACGCATCAAGCTGCGCTGCTTGTCTTTGCTCCTGTGTGCTCGCGCACTCTCGCCTTTTCCACTTATTGTTATTTTTGATTTATTTTTGATTTATTTTGTCAATTTAAAAAAAATACGCATCGTGCTGTGCTGTTTGTGTTTGCTTGAGTGCATTCGCCGCGCCTCTCGCTTTCTGCACTTTACAATTTTTTTGTTATTATTTATCTATTCCTGAGAGTTTATCTTATTTTTTATTTGTTTATTTAAATGAAGTCGACCAGTTGCCTGCCCTTCCTTCCATTATCGTCACCGAGACAAACTGAACAAAGTTCTGAGGTCGACCTTGTAAAGATAAGGATTCAGGTCTGTCTGCTGTTTACCTTTGCTCCTGCGCGCACTGCCCTTCTCTCCACATTTATGTGTTTGTTTGTTTGTCTATCTAATCTTTTGGGTTTTTATTTCTAATGAGGTCGACCAGTTGTCTATTTATTATTTTTTTTACTACGCATCAAGCTGCGCTGCTTGTCTTTGCTCCTGTGTGCTCGCGCACACTCGCCTTTTTCCACATATTGTTATTTTTGATTTATTTTTTATTTATTTTGTCAATATAAAAAATACGCATCGTGCTGTGCTGTTTGTGTTTGCTTGAGTGCATTCGAGCCGCTCTCGCTTTCTCCACTTTACAATTTTTTTGTTATCATTTATCTATTCCTGAGAGTTTATCTTATTTTTTATTTGTTTATTTAAATGAAGTCGACCAGTTGCCTGCCCTTCCTTCCATTATCCGTCACCGAGACAAACTGAACAAAGTTCTGAGGTCGACCTTGTAAAGATAAGGATTCAGGTCTGTCTGCTGTTTACCTTTGCTCCTGCGCGCACTGCCCTTCTCTCCACATTTATGTGTTTGTTTGTTTGTCTATCTAATCTTTTGGGTTTTTATTTCTAATGAGGTCGACAGTTGTCTATTTATTATTTTTTTTACTACGCATCAAGCTGCGCTGCTTGTCTTTGCTCCTGTGTGCTCGCGCACTCTCGCCTTTTCCACTTATTTTTGTTTTTGTTTTTTTTTTTTTTTTTGGCCAGTCCTGGGCCTTGGACTCAGGGCCGGAGCACCGTCCCTGGGTTCTTCCCGCTCTAGGCTAGCACTCTGCCACTTGAGCCACAGCGCCGCTTCTGGCCGATTTCTGTATATGTGGTGCTGGGGAATCGAACCTAGGGCCTCCTGTATCCGAGGCAGGCACTCTTGCCACTAGGCTATATCCCCAGCCCTTTTCCACTTATTTTTATTTTTGATTCATTTTGTCAATTTAAAAAAAAATACGCATCGTGCTGTGCTGTTTGTGTTTGCTTGAGTGCATTCGCGCGCTCTCGCTTTCTCCACTTTACAATTTTTTTGTTATTATTTATCTATTCCTGAGAGTTTATCTTATTTTTATTTGTTTATTTAAATGAAGTCGACCAGTTGCCTGCCCTTCCTTCCATTATCCGTCACCGAGACAAACTGAACAAAGTTCTGAGGTCGACCTTGTAAAGATAAGGATTCAGGTCTGTCTGCTGTTTACCTTTGCTCCTGAGCGCACTGCCCTTCTCTCCACATTTATGTGTTTGTTTGTTTGTCTATCTAATCTTTTGGGTTTTTATTTCTAATGAGGTCGACCAGTTGTCTATTTATTATTTTTTTTGCTGCGCATCAAGCTGCGCTGCTTGTCTTTGCTCCTGTGTGCTCGAACACTCTTGCCTTTTCCACTTATTGTTATTTTTGATTTATTTTTTATTTATTTTGTCAATATAAAAAAAATACGCATCGTGCTGTGCTGTTTGTGTTTGCTTGAGTGCATTCGCGCGCTCTTGCTTTGTCCACTTTACAATTTTTTTGTTATTATTTATCTATTCCTGAGAGTTTATCTTATTTTTTATTTGTTTATTTAAATGAAGTCGACCAGTTGCCTGCCCTTCCTTCCATTATCCGTCACCGAGACAAACTGAACAAAGTTCTGAGGTCGACCTTGTAAAGATAAGGATTCAGGTCTGTCTGCTGTTTACCTTTGCTCCTGCGCGCACTGCCCTTCTCTCCACATTATGTGTTTGTTTGTTTGTCTATCTAATCTTTTGGGTTTTTATTTCTAATGAGGTCGACCAGTTGTCTATTTATTATTTTTTTTACTACGCATCAAGCTGCGCTGCTTGTCTTTGCTCCTGTGTGCTCGCGCACCTCTCGCCTTTTCCACTTATTGTTATTTTTGATTTATTTTTGATTTATTTTGTCAATTTAAAAAAAATACGCATCATGCTGTGCTGTTTGTGTTTGCTTGAGTGCATTCGCTCGCTCTCGCTTTCTGCACTTTACAATTTTTTTGTTATTATTTATCTATTCCTGAGAGTTTATCTTATTTTTTATTTGTTTATTTAAATGAAGTCGACCAGTTGCCTGCCCTTCCTTCCATTATCCGTCACCGAGACAAACTGAACAAAGTTCTGAGGTCGACCTTGTAAAGATAAGGATTCAGGTCTGTCTGCTGTTTACTTTGCTCCTGCGCGCACTGCCCTTCTCTCCACATTGATGTGTTTGTTTGTTTGTCTATCTAATCTTTTGGGTTTTTATTTCTAATGAGGTCGACCAGTTGTCTATTTATTATTTTTTTTACTACGCATCAAGCTGCGCTGCTTGTCTTTGCTCCTGTGTGCTCGCGCACACTCGCCTTTTCCACATATTGTTATTTTTGATTTATTTTTTATTTATTTTGTCAATATAAAAAATACGCATCGTGCTGTGCTGTTTGTGTTTGCTTGAGTGCATTCGCGCGCTCTCGCTTTCTCCACTTTACAATTTTTTTGTTATCATTTATCTATTCCTGAGAGTTTTATCTTATTTTTTATTTGTTTATTTAAATGAAGTCGACCAGTTGCCTGCCCTTCCTTCCATTATCCGTCACCGAGACAAACTGAACAAAGTTCTGAGGTCGACCTTGTAAAGATAAGGATTCAGGTCTGTCTGCTGTTTACTTTGCTCCTGCGCGCACTGCCCTTCTCTCCACATTTATGTGTTTGTTTGTTTGTCTATCTAATCTTTTGGGTTTTTATTTCTAATGAGGTCGACCAGTTGTCTATTTATTATTTTTTTTCTACGCATCAAGCTGCGCTGCTTGTCTTTGCTCCTGTGTGCTTGCGCACTCTCGCTTATTCCACTTATTTTTATTTTTGATTTATTTTTGATTTATTTTGTCAATTTAAAAAAATACGCATCGTGCTGTGCTGTTTGTGTTTGCTTGAGTGCATTCGCGCGCTCTCGCTTTCTCCACTTTACAATTTTTTTTGTTATCATTTATCTATTCCTGAGAGTTTATCTTATTTTTTATTTGTTTATTTAAATGAAGTCGACCAGTTGCCTGCCCTTCCTTCCATTATCCGTCACCGAGACAAACTGAACAAAGTTCTGAGGTCGACCTTGTAAGATAAGGATTCAGGTCTGTCTGCTGTTTACCTTTGCTCCTGCGCGCACTGCCCTTCTCTCCACATTTATGTGTTTGTTTGTTTGTCTATCTAATCTTTTGGGTTTTTATTTCTAATGAGGTCGACCAGTTGTCTATTTATTATTTTTTTTACTACGCATCAAGCTGCGCTGCTTGTCTTTGCTCCTGTGTGCTCGCGCACTCTCTCCTTTTCCACTTATTGTTATTTTTGATTTATTTTTGATTTATTTTGTCAATTTAAAAAAAATACGCATCGTGCTGTGCTGTTTGTGTTTGCTTGAGTGCATTCGCGCGCTCTCGCTTTCTGCACTTTACAATTTTTTTGTTATTATTTATCTATTCCTGAGAGTTTATCTTATTTTTTATTTGTTTATTTAAATGAAGTCGACCAGTTGCCTGCCCTTCCTTCCATTATCCGTCACCGAGACAAACTGAACAAAGTTCTGAGGTCGACCTTGTAAAGATAAGGATTCAGGTCTGTCTGCTGTTTACCTTTGCTCCTGCGCGCACTGCCCTTCTCTCCACATTTATGTGTTTGTTTGTTTGTCTATCTAATCTTTTGGGTTTTTATTTCTAATGAGGTCGACCAGTTGTCTATTTATTATTTTTTTTACTACGCATCAAGCTGCGCTGCTTGTCCTTTGCTCCTGTGTGCTCGCGCACACTCGCCTTTTCCACATATTGTTATTTTTGATTTATTTTTATTTATTTTTTCAATATAAAAATACGCATCGTGCTGTGCTGTTTGTGTTTGCTTGAGTGCATTCGCGCGCTCTCGCTTTCCTCCACTTTACAATTTTTTTGTTATCATTTATCTATTCCTGAGAGTTTATCTTATTTTTTATTTGTTTATTTAAATGAAGTCGACCAGTTGCCTGCCCTTCCTTCCATTATCCGTCACCGAGACAAACTGAACAAAGTTCTGAAGTCGACCTTGTAAAGATAAGGATTCAGGTCTGTCTGCTGTTTACCTTTGCTCCTGCGCGCACTGCCCTTCTCTCCACATTTATGTGTTTGTTTGTTTGTCTATCTAATCTTTTGGGTTTTTTATTTCTAATGAGGTCGACCAGTTGTCTATTTATTATTTTTTTTACTACGCATCAAGCTGCGCTGCTTGTCTTTGCTCCTGTGTGCTTGCGCACTCTCGCTTATTCCACTTATTTTTATTTTTGATTTATTTTTGATTTATTTTGTCAATTTAAAAAAAATACGCATCGTGCTGTGCTGTTTGTGTTTGCTTGAGTGCATTCGCGCGCTCTCGCTTTCTCCACTTTACAATTTTTTTGTTATCATTTATCTATTCCTGAGAGTTTATCTTATTTTTTATTTGTTTATTTAAATGAAGTCGACCAGTTGCCTGCCCTTCCTTCCATTATCCGTCACCGAGACAAACTGAACAAAGTTCTGAGGTTGACCTTGTTAAGATAAGGATTCAGGTCTGTCTGCTGTTTACCTTTGCTCCTGCGCCCACTGCCCATCTCTCCACATTTATGTGTTTGTTTGTTTGTCTCTCTAATGTTTTGTGTTTTTATTTCTAATGAGGTCGACCAGTTGTCTATTTATTATTTTTTTTACTACGCATCAAGCTGCGCTGCTTGTCTTTGCTCCTGTGTGCTCGCGCACTCTCGCCCTTTCCACTTATTTTTATTTTTGATTTATTTTTGATTTATTTTGTCAATTTAAAAAAAAATACGCATCGTGCTGTGCTGTTTGTGTTTGCTTGAGTGCATTCGCGCGCTCTCGCTTTCTCCACTTTACAATTTTTTTGTTATTATTTATCTATTCCTGAGAGTTTAAATTATTTTTTTATTTGTTTATTTAAATGAAGTCGACCAGTTGCCTGCCCTTCCTTCCATTATCCGTCACCGAGACAAACTGAACAAAGTTCTGAGGTCGACCTTGTAAAGATAAGGATTCAGGTCTGTCTGCTGTTTACCTTTGCTCCTGCGCGCACTGCCCTTCTCTCCACATTTATGTGTTTGTTTGTTTGTCTATCTAATCTTTTGGGTTTTTATTTCTAATGAGGTCGACCAGTTGTCTATTTATTATTTTTTTTGCTGCGCATCAAGCTGCGCTGCTTGTCTTTGCTCCTGTGTGCTCGCACACTCTCGCCTTTTCCACTTATTGTTATTTTGATTTATTTTTTATTTATTTTGTCAATATAAAAAAAAATACGCATCGTGCTGTGCTGTTTGTGTTTGCTTGAGTGCATTCGCGCGCTCTCGCTTTCTCCACTTTACAATTTTTTGGTTATTATTGATCTATTCCTGAGAGTTTATCTTATTTTTTATTTGTTTATTTAAATGAAGTCGACCAGTTGCCTGCCCTTCCTTCCATTATCCGTCACCGAGACAAACTGAACAAAGTTCTGAGGTCGACCTTGTAAAGATACGGATTCAGGTCTGTCTGCTGTTTACCTTTGCTCCTGCGCGCACTGCCCTTCTCTCCACATTTATGTGTTTGTTTGTTTGTCTATCTAATCTTTTGGGTTTTTATTTCTAATGAGGTCGACCAGTTGTCTATTTATTATTTTTTTTACTACGCATCAAGCTGCGCTGCTTGTCTTTGCTCCTGTGTGCTCGCGCACTCTCTCCTTTTCCACTTATTGTTATTTTTGATTTATTTTTGATTTATTTTGTCAATTAAAAAAAATACGCATCGTGCTGTGCTATTTGTGTTTGCTTGAGTGCATTCGCGCTCTCTCGCTTTCTGCACTTTACAATTTTTTTGTTATTATTTATCTATTCCTGAGAGTTTATCTTATTTTTTATTTGTTTATTTAAATGAAGTCGACCATTTGCCTGCCCTTCCTTCCATTATCCGTACCCGAGACAAACTGAACAAAGTTCTGAGGTCGACCTTGTAAAGATAAGGATTCAGGTCTGTCTGCTGTTTACCTTTGCTCCGGCGCGCACTGCCCTTCTCTCCACATTTATGTGTTTGTTTGTTTGTCTATCTAATCTATTGGGTTTTTATTTCTAATGAGGTCGACCAGTTGTCTATTATTATTTTTTTACTACGCATCAGGCTGCGCTGCTTGTCTTTGCTCCTGTGTGCTCGCGCACACTCGCCTTTTCCCCATATTGTTATTTTTGATTTATTTTTGATTTATTTTGTCAATATAAAAAATACGCATCGTGCTGTGCTGTTTGTGTTTGCTTGAGTGCATTCGCGCGTTCTCGCTTTCTCCACTTTACAATTTTTTTGTTATCATTTATCTATTCCTGAGAGTTTATCTTATTTTTTATTTGTTTATTTAAATGAAGTCGACCAGTTGCCTGCCCTTCCTTCCATTATCCGTCACCGAGACAAACTGAACAAAGTTCTGAGGTCGACCTTGTAAAGATAAGGATTCAGGTCTGTCTGCTGTTTACCTTTGCTCCTGCGCGCACTGCCCTTCTCTCCACATTTATGTGTTTGTTTGTTTGTCTATCTAATCTTTTGGGTTTTTATTTCTAATGAGGTCGACCAGTTGTCTATTTATTATTTTTTTTACTACGCATCAAGCTGCGCTGCTTGTCTATGCTCCTGTGTGCTTGCGCACTCTCGCTTATTCCACTTATTTTATTTTTGATTTATTTTTGATTTATTTTGTCAATTTAAAAAAAAATACGCATCGTGCTGTGCTGTTTGTGTTTGCTTGAGTGCATTCGCGCGCTCTCGCTTTCTCAACTTTACAATTTTTTTGTTATCATTTATCTATTCCTGAGAGTTTATCTTATTTTTTATTTGTTTATTTAAATGAAGTCGACCAGTTGCCTGCCCTTCCTCCATTATCCGTCACCGAGACAAACTGAACAAAGTTCTGAGGTCGACCTTGTAAAGATAAGGATTCAGGTCTGTCTGCTGTTTACCTTTGCTCCTGCGCGCACTGCCCTTCTCTCCACATTTATGTGTTTGTTTGTTTGTCTATCTAATCTTTTGGGTTTTTATTTCTAATGAGGTCGACCAGTTGTCTATTTATTATTTTTTTTACTACGCATCAAGCTGCGCTGCTTGTCTTTGCTCCTGTGTGCTCGCGCACTCTCGCCTTTTCCACTTATTGTTATTTTTGATTTATTTTTGATTTATTTTGTCAATATAAAAAAAATAGGAATCGTGCTGTGCTGTTTGTGTTTGCTTGAGTGCATTCGCGCGCTCTCGCTTTCTCCACTTTACAATTTTTTTGTTATTATTTATCTATTCCTGAGAGTTTATCTTATTTTTTATTTGTTTATTTAAATGAAGTCGACCAGTTGCCTGCCCTTCCTTCCATTATCCGTCACCGAGACAAACTGAACAAAGTTCTGAGGTCGACCTTGTAAAGATAAGGATTCAGGTCTGTCTGCTGTTTACCTTTGCTCCTGCGCGCACTGCCCTTCTCTCCACATTTATGTGTTTGTTTGTTTGTCTATCTATCTTTTGGGTTTTTATTTCTAATGAGGTCGACCAGTTGTCTATTTATTATTTTTTTTACTACGCATCAAGCTGCGCTGCTTGTCTTTGCTCCTGTGTGCTCGCGCACTCTCCGCCTTTTCCACTTATTGTTATTTTTGATTTATTTTTGATTTATTTTGTCAATATAAAAAAAATAGGCATCGTGCTGTGCTGTTTGTGTTTGCTTGAGTGCATTCGCGCGCTCTCGCTTTCTCCACTTTACAATTTTTTTGTTATTATTTATCTATTCCTGAGAGTTTATCTTATTTTTATTTGTTTATTTAAATGAAGTCGACCAGTTGCCTGCCTTCCTTCCATTATCCGTCACCGAGACAAACTGAACAAAGTTCTGAGGTCGACCTTGTAAAGATAAGGATTCAGGTCTGTCTGCTGTTTACCTTTGCTCCTGCGCGCACTGCCCATCTCTCCACATTTATGTTTTTGTTTGTTTGTCTATCTAATCTTTTGGTTTTTATTTCTAATGAGGTCGACCAGTTGTCTATTTATTTTTTTTTACTACGCATCAAGCTGCGCTGCTTGTCTTTGCTCCTGTGTGCTCACGCACTCTCGCCATTTCCACTTATTTTTATTTTTGATTTATTTTTGATTTATTTTGTCAATTTAAAAAAAATACGCATCGTGCTGTGCTGTTTGTGTTTGCTTGAGTGCATTCGCGCGCTATCGCTTTCTCCACTTTACAATTTTTTTGTTATTATTTATCTATTCCTGAGAGTTTATCTTATTTTTTATTTGTTTATTTAAATGAAGTCGACCAGTTGCCTGCCCTTCCTTCCATTATCCGTCACCGAGACAAACTGAACAAAGTTCTGAGGTTGACCTTGTAAAGATAAGGATTCAGGTCTGTCTGCTGTTTACTTTTGCTCCTGCGCCCACTGCCCATCTCTCCACATTTATGTGTTTGTTTGTTTGTCTCTCTAATGTTTTGGGTTTTTATTTCTAATGAGGTCGACCAGTTGTCTATTTATTATTTTTTTTACTACGCATCAAGCTGCGCTGCTTGTCTTTGCTATTGTGTGCTCGCGCACTCTCGCCTTTTCCACTTATTTTTATTTTTGATTTATTTTTGATATATTTTGTCAATTTTAAAAAAAATACGCATCGTGCTGTGCTGTTTGTGTTTGCTTGAGTGCATCGCGCGCTCTCCGCTTTCTCCACTTTACAATTTTTTTTGTTATTATTTATCTATTCCTGAGAGTTTAAATTATTTTTTAATTGTTTATTTAAATGAAGTCGACCAGTTGCCTGCCTTCCTTCCATTATCCGTCACCGAGACAAACTGAACAAAGTTCTGAGGTCGACCTTGTAAAGATAAGGCTTCAGGTCTGTCTGCTGTTTACCTTTGCTCCTGCGCGCACTGCCCTTCTCTCCACATTTATGTGTTTGTTTGTTTGTCTATCTAATCTTTTGGGTTTTTATTTCTAATGAGGTCGACCAGTTGTCTATTTATTATTTTTTTTACTACGCATCAAGCTGCGCTGCTTGTCTTTGCTCCTGTGTGCTCGCGCACTCTCGCCTTTTCCACTTATTTTTATTTTTGATTTATTTTTGATTCATTTTGTCAATTTAAAAAAAAATCCGCATCGTGCTGTGCTGTTTGTGTTTGCTTGAGTGCATTCGCGCGCTCTCGCTTTCTCCACTTTACAATTTTTTTGTTATTATTTATCTATTCCTGAGAGTTTATCTTGTTTTTTATTTGTTTATTTAAATGAAGTCGACCAGTTGCCTGCCCTTCCTTCCATTATCCGTCACCGAGACAAACTGAACAAAGGTCTGAGGTCGATCTTGTAAAGATAAGGATTCAGGTCTGTCTGCTGTTTACCTTTGCTCCTGCGCGCACTGCCCTTCTCTCCACATTTATGTGTTTGTTGGTTTGTCTATCTAATCTTTTGGGTTTTTATTTCTAATGAGGTCGACCAGTTGTCTATTTATTATTTTTTTTACTACGCATCAAGAAGCGCTGCTTGTCTTTGCTCCTGTGTGCTCGCGCACTCTCGCCTTTTCCACTTATTTTTATTTTTGATTTATTTTTGATTTATTTTGTCAATTTAAAAAAAAATACGCATCGTGCTGTGCTGTTTGTGTTTGCTTGAGTGCATTCGCAAGCTCTCGCTTTCTCCACTTTACAATTTTTTTGTTATTATTATCTATTCCTGAGAGTATATCTTATTTTTTATTTGTTTATTTAAATGAAGTCGACCAGTTTCCTCCCTTCCTTCCATTATCCGTCACCGAGACAAACTGACAAAGTTCTGAGGTCGACCTTGTAAAGATAAGGCTTCAGGTCTGTCTGCTGTTTACCTTTGCTCCTGCGCGCACTGCCCTTCTCTCCACATTTATGTGTTTGTTTGTTTGTCTATCTAATCTTTTGGGTTTTTATTTCTAATGAGGTCGACCAGTTGTCTATTTATTATTTTTTTTACTACGCATCAAGCTGCGCTGCATGTCTTTGCTCCTGTGTGCTCGCGCACTCTCGCCTTTTCCACTTATTTTTATTTTTGATTTATTTTTGATTTATTTTGTCAATATAAAAAAATACGCATCGTGCTGTGCTGTTTGTGTTTGCTTGAGTGCATTCGCGCGCTCTCGCTTTGTGCACTTTACAATTTTTTTGTTATTATTTATCTATTCCTGAGAGTTTATCTTATTTTTTATTTGTTTATTTAAATGAAGTCGACCAGTTTCCTCCCTTCCTTCCATTATCCGTCACCGAGACAAACTGAACAAAGTTCTGAGGTCGACCTTGTAAAGATAAGGATTCAGGTCTGTCTGCTGTTTACCTTTGCTCCTGCGCGCACTGCCCTTCTCTCCACATTAATGTGTTTGTTTGTTTGTGTATCTAATCTTTTGGGTTTTTATTTCTAATGAGGTCGACCAGTTGTCTATTTATTATTTTTTTTACTACGCATCAAGCTGCGCTACTTGTCTTTGCTCCTGTGTGCTCGCGCACTCTCGCCTTTTCCACTTATTTTTATTTTTGATTTATTTTTGATTTATTTTGTCAATTTAAAAAAAAATTCGCATCGGGCTGTGCTGTTTGTGTTTGCTTGAGTGCATTTGCGCGCTCTCGCTTTCTCCACTTTACAATTTTTTGGTTATTATTGATCTATTCCTGAGAGTTTATTTTATTTTTATTTGTTTATTTAAATGAAATCGACCAGTTGCCTGCCCTTCCTTCCATTATCCGTCACCGAGACAAACTGAACAAAGCTCTGAGGTCGACCTTGTAAAGATAAGGATTCAGGTCTGTCTGCTGTTTACCTTTGCTCCTGCGAGCACTGCCGTTCTCTCCACATTTATGTGTTTTTTGTTTGTCTATCTAATCTTTTGGGTTTTTATTTCTAATGAGGTCGACCAGTTGTCTATTTATTATTTTTTTACTACGCATCAAGCTGCGCTGCTTGTCTTTGCTCCTGTGTGCTCGCGCACACTCGCCTTTTCCACATATTGTTATTTTTGATTTATTTTTGATTTATTTTGTCAATATAAAAAAATACGCATCGTGTTGTTCTGTTTGTGTTTGCTTGAGTTCATTCGCGCGCTCTCTCGCTTTCTCCACTTTACAATTTTTTTGTTATCATTTATCTATTCCTGAGAGTTTATCTTATTTTTTATTTGTTTATTTAAATGAAGTCGACCAGTTGCCTGCCCTTCCTTCCATTATCCGTCACCGAGACAAACTGAACAAAGTTCTGAGGTCGACCTTGTAAAGATAAGGATTCAGGTCTGTCTGCTGTTTACCTTTGCTCCTGCGCGCACTGCCCTTCTCTCCACATTATGTGTTTGTTTGTTTGTCTATCTAATCTTTTGGGTTTTTATTTCTAATGAGGTCGACCAGTTGTCTATTTATTATTTTTTTTACTACGCATCAAGCTGCGCTGCTTGTCTTTGCTCCTGTGTGCTTGCGCACTCTCGCTTATTCCACTTATTTTTATTTTTGATTTATTTTTGATTTATTTTGTCTTTTTAAAAAAAAATACGCATCGTGCTGTGCTGTTTGTGTTGCTTGAGTGCATTCGCGCGCTCTCGCTTTCTCCACTTTACAATTTTTTTGTTATTATTTATCTATTCCTGAGAGTTTATCTTATTTTTTATTTGTTTATTTAAATGAAGTCGACCAGTTGCCTGCCCTTCCTTCCATTATCCGTCACCGAGACAAACTGAACAAAGTTCTGAGGTCGACCTTGTAAAGATAAGGATTCAGGTCTGTCTGCTGTTTACCTTTGCTCCTGGGCCCACTGCCCATCTCTCCACATTTATGTGTTTGTTTGTTTGTCTCTCAAATGTTTTGGGTTTTTATTTCTAATGAGGTCGACCAGTTGTCTATTTATTATTTTTTTTCTACTCATCAAGCTGCGCTGCTTGTCTTTGCTCCTGTGTGCTGGCGCACTCTCGCCTTTTCCACTTATTTTTATTTTTGATTTATTTTTGATTTATTTTGTCAATTTTAAAAAAAATACGCATCGTGCTGTGCTGTTTGTGTTTGCTTGAGTGCATTCGCGCGCTCTCGCTTTCTCCACTTTACAATTTTTTTGTTATTATTTATCTATTCCTGAGAGTTTATCTTATTTTTTATTTGTTTATTTAAATGAAGTCGACCAGTTGCCTGCCCTTCCTTCCATTATCCGTCACCGAGACAAACTGAACAAAGTTCTGAGGTCGACCTTGTAAAGATAAGGATTCAGGTCTGTCTGCTGTTTACCTTTGCTCCTGCGCGCACTACCCTTCTCTCCACATTTATGTGTTTGTTTGTTTGTCTATCTAATCTTTTGGGTTTTTATTTCTAATGAGGTCGACCAGTTGTCTATTTATTATTTTTTTTACTACGCATCAAGCTGCGCTGCTTGTCTTTGCTCCTGTGTGCTCGCGCACTCTCGCCTTTTCCACTTATTTTTATTTTTGATTTATTTTTGATTTATTTTGTCAATTTAAAATAAAATACGCATCGTGCCTGTGCTGTTTGTGTTTGCTTGAGTGCATTCGTGCGCTCTCGCTTTCTCCACTTTACAATTTTTTGTTATTATTTATCTATTCCTGAGAGATTATCTTATTTTTTATTTGTTTATTTAAATGAAGTCGACCAGTTGCCTGCCCTTCCTTCCATTATCCGTCACCGAGACAAACTGAACAAAGTTCTGAGGTCGACCTTGTAAAGATAAGGATTCAGGTCTGTCTGCTGTTTACCTTTGCTCCTGCGCGCACTGCCCTTCCCTCCACATTTATGTGTTTGTTTGTTTGTCTATCTAATCTTTTGGGTTTTTATTTCTAATGAGGTCGACCAGTTGTCTATTTATTATTTTTTTTACTACGCATCAAGCTGCGCTGCTTGTCTTTGCTCCTGTGTGCTGCGCACTCTCGCCTTTTCCAGTAATTTTTATTTTTGATTTATTTTTGATTTATTTTGTCAATTTTTAAAAAAAATACGCATCGTGCTGTGCTGTTTGTGTTTGCTTGAGTGCATTCGCGCGCTCTCGCTTTCTCCACTTTACAATTTTTTTGTTATTATTTATCTATTCCTGAGAGTTTATCTTATTTTTTATTTGTTTATTTAAATGAAGTAGACTAGTTGCCTGCCCTTCCTTCATTATCCGTCACCGAGACAAACTGAACAAAGTTCTGAGGTCGACCTTGTAAAGATAAGGATTCAGGTCTGTTTGCTGTTTACCTTTGCTCCTGCGCGCACTGCCCTTCTCTCCACATTTATGTGTTTGTTTGTTTGTCTATCTAATCTTTTGGGTCTTTATTTCTAATGAGGTCGACCAGTTGTCTATTTATTATTTTTTTTACTACGCATCAAGCTGCGCTGCTTGTCTTTGCTCCTGTGTGCTCGCGCACTCTCGCCTTTTCCACTTATTTTTATTATTGATTTATTTTTGATTTATTTTGTCAATTTAAAAAAAAATACGCATCGTGCTGTGCTGTTTGTGTTTGCTTGAGTGCATTTGCGAGCTCTCGCTTTCTCTACTTTACAATTTTTTTGTTATTATTTATCTATTCCTGAGAGTTTATCTTATTTTTTATTTGTTTATTTAAATGAAGTCGACCAGTTGCCTGCCCTTCCTTCCATTATCCGTCACCGAGACAAACTGAACAAAGTTCTGAGGTCGACCTTGGAAAGATAAGGATTCAGGTCTGTCTGCTGTTTACCTTTGCTCCTGCGCGCACTGCCCTTCTCTCCACATTTATGTGTTTGTTTGTTTGTCTATCTAATCTTTTGGGTTTTTATTTCTAATGAGGTCGACCAGTTGTCTATTTATTATTTTTTTTTACTACGCATCAAGCTGCGCTGCTTGTCTTTGCTCCTGTGTGCTCGTGCACTCTCGCCTTTTCCACTAATTTTTATTTTTGATTTATTTTTGATTCATTTTGTCAATTTTAAAAAAAAATACGCATCGTGCTGTGCTGTTTGTGTTTGCTTGAGTGCATTTGCGCGCTCTCGCTTTCTCCACTTTACAATTTATTTGTTATTATTTATCTATTCCTGAGAATATAACTTATTTTTTATTTGTTTATTTAAAGAAGTCGACCAGCTTGCCTGCCCTTCCTTCCATTATCCGTCACCGAGACAAACTGAACAAAGTTCTGAGGTCGACCTTGTAAAGATAAGGATTCAGGTCTGTCTGATGTTTACTTTTGCTCATGCGCGCACTGCCCTTCTCTCCACATTTATGTGTTTGTTTGTTTGTCTATCTAATCTTTTGGGTTTTTATTTCTAATGAGGTCGACCAGTTGTCTATTTATTATTTTTTTTACTACGCATCAAGCTGCGCTGCTTGTCTTTGCTCCTGTGTGCTCGCGCACTCTCGCCTTTTCCACTTATTTTTATTTTTGATTTATTTTGTCAATTTAAAAAAAAAAATCCGCATCGTGCTGTGCTGTTTGTGTTTGCTTGAGTGCATTCGCGCGCTCTCGCTTTCTGCACTTTACAATTTTTTTGTTATTATTTATCTATTCTGAGAGTTTATCTTATTTTTTATTTGTTTATTTAAATGAAGTCGACCAGTTGCCTGCCCTTCCTTCCATTATCCGTCACCGAGACAAACTGAACAAAGTTCTGAGGTCGACCTTGTAAAGATAAGGATTCAGGTCTGTCTGCTGTTTACCTTTGCTCCTGCGCGCACTGCCCTTCTCTCCACATTTATGTGTTTGTTTGTTTGTCTATCTAATCTTTTGGGTTTTTATTTCTAATGAGGTCGACCAGTTGTCTATTTATTATTTTTTTTACTACGCATCAAGCTGCGCTGCTTGTCTTTGCTCCTGTGTGCTCGCGCACTCTCGCCTTTTCCACTAAGTTTTATTTTTGATTTATTTTTGATTTATTTTGTCAATTTAAAAAAAAATCCGCATCGTGCTGTGCTGTTTGTGTTTGCTTGAGTGCATTCGCGCGCTCTCGCTTTCTCCACTTTACAATTTTTTTGTTATTATTTATCTATTCCTGAGAGTTATCTTATTTTTTATTTGTTTATTTAAATGAAGTCGACCAGTTGCCTGCCCTTCCTTCCATTATCCGTCACCGAGACAAACTGAACAAAGGTCTGAGGTCGATCTTGTAAAGATAAGGATTCAGGTCTGTCTGCTGTTTACCTTTGCTCCTGCGCGCACTGCCCTTCTCTCCACATTTATGTGTTTGTTGGTTTGTCTATCTAATCTTTTGGGTTTTTATTTCTAATGAGGTCGACCAGTTGTCTATTTATTATTTTTTTTACTACGCATCAAGATGCGCTGCTTGTCTTTGCTCCTGTGTGCTCGCGCACTCTCGCCTTTTCCACTTATTTTTATTTTTGATTTATTTTTGATTTATTTTGTCAATTTAAAAAAAAATACGCATCGTGCTGTGCTGTTTGTGTTTGCTTGAGTGCATTCGCAAGCTCTCGCTTTCTCCACTTTACAATTTTTTTGTTATTATTATCTATTCCTGAGAGTTTATCTTATTTTTTATTTGTTTATTTAAATGAAGTCGACCAGTTTCCTCCCTCCTTCCATTATCCGTCACCGAGACAAACTGAACAAAGTTCTGAGGTCGACCTTGTAAAGATAAGGCTTCAGGTCTGTCTGCTGTTTACCTTTGCTCCTGCGCGCACTGCCCTTCTCTCCACATTTATGTGTTTGTTTGTTTGTCTATCTAATCTTTTGGGTTTTTTATTTCTAATGAGGTCGACCAGTTGTCTATTTATTATTTTTTTTACTACGCATCAAGCTGCGCTGCATGTCTTTGCTCCTGTGTGCTCGCGCCACTCTCCGCCTTTTCCACTTATTTTTATTTTTGATTTATTTTTGATTTATTTTGTCAATATAAAAAAAATACGCATCGTGCTTGCTGTTTGTGTTTGCTTGAGTGCATTCGCGCGCTCTCGCTTTGTGCACTTTACAATTTTTTTGTTATTATTTATCTATTCCTGAGAGTTTATCTTATTTTTTATTTGTTTATTTAAATGAAGTCGACCAGTTTCCTCCCTTCCTTCCATTATCCGTCACCGAGACAAACTGAACAAAGTTCTGAGGTCGACCTTGTAAAGATAAGGATTCAGGTCTGTCAGCTGTTTACCTTTGCTCCTGCGCGCACTGCCCTTCTCTCCACATTAATGTGTTTGTTTGTTTGTCTATCTAATCTTTTGCGTTTTTATTTCTAATGAGGTCGACCAGTTGTCTATTTATTATTTTTTTTACTACGCATCAAGCTGCGCTACTTGTCTTTGCTCCTGTGTGCTCGCGCACTCTCGCCTTTTCCACTTATTTTTATTTTTGATTTATTTTGTCAATTTAAAAAAAAAATACGCATCGTGCTGTGCTGTTTGTGTTTGCTTGAGTGCATTCCCGCGCTCTCGCTTTCTCCACTTTACAATTGTTTGTTATTATTTATCTATTCCTGAGAGTTTATCTTATTTTTTATTTGTTTATTTAAATGAAGTCGACCAGTTTCCTCCCTTCCTTCCATTATCCGTCACCGAGACAAAGTGAACAAAGTTCTGAGGTCGACCTTGTAAAGATAAGGCTTCAGGTCTGTCTGCTGTTTACCTTTGCTCCTGCGCGCACTGCCCTTCTCTCCACATTTATGTGTTTGTTTGTTTGTCTATCTAATCTTTTGGGTTTTTATTTCTAATGAGGTCGACCAGTTGTCTATTTATTATTTTTTTTACTACGCATCAAGCTGCGCTGCATGTCTTTGCTCCTGTGTGCTCGCCGCACCTCTCGCCTTTTCCACTTATTTTTATTTTTGATTTATTTTTGATTTATTTTGTCAATATAAAAAAAATACGCATCGTGCTGTGCTGTTTGTGTTTGCTTGAGTGCATTCGCGCGCTATCGCTTTCTCCACTTTACAATTTTTTTGTTATTATTTATCTATTCCTGAGAGTTTATCTTATTTTTTTATTTGTTTATTTAAATGAAGTCGACCAGTTGCCTGCCCTCCCTTCCATTATCCGTCACCGAGACAAACTGAACAAAGTTCTGAGGTTGACCTTGTAAAGATAAGGATTCAGGTCTGTCTGCTGTTTACTTTTGCTCCTGCGCCCACTGCCCATCTCTCCACATTTATGTGTTTGTTTGTTTGTCTCTCTAATGTTTTGGGTTTTTATTTCTAATGAGGTCGACCAGTTGTCTATTATTATTTTTTTTACTACGCATCAAGCTGCGCTGCTTGTCTTTGCCCCTGTGTGCTCGCGCACTCTCGCCTTTTCCACTTATTTTTATTTTTGATTTATTTTTGATATATTTTGTCAATTTTAAAAAAAATACGCATCGTGCTGTGCTGTTTGTGTTTGCTTGAGTGCATTCGCGCGCTCTCGCTTTCTCCACTTTACAATTTTTTTGTTATTATTTATCTATTCCTGAGAGTTTAAATTATTTTTTAATTGTTTATTTAAATGAAGTCGACCAGTTGCCTGCCCTTCCTTCCATTATCCCGTCACCGAGACAAACTGAACAAAGTTCTGAGGTCGACCTTGTAAAGATAAGGATTCAGGTCTGTCTGCTGTTTACCTTTGCTCCTGCGCGCACTGCCCTTCTCTCCACATTTATGTGTTTGTTTGTTTGTCTATCTAATCTTTTGGGTTTTTATTTCTAATGAGGTCGACCAGTTGTCTATTTATTATTTTTTTTACTACGCATCAAGCTGCGCTGCTTGTCTTTGCTCCTGTGTGCTCGCGCACTCTCGCCTTTTCCACTTATTTTTATTTTTGATTTATTTTTGATTTATTTTTGTCAATTTAAAAAAAATAACGCATCGTGCTGTGCTGTTTGTGTTTGCTTGAGTGCATTCGCGCGCTCTCGCTTTCTCCACTTTACAATTTTTTTGTTATTATTTATCTATTCCTGAGAGTTTATCTTATTTTTTATTTGTTTATTTAAATGAAGTCGACCAGTTGCCTGCCCTTCCTTCCATTATCCGTCACCGAGACAAACTGAACAAAGTTCTGAGGTCGATCTTGTAAAGATAAGGATTCAGGTCTGTCTGCTGTTTACCTTTGCTCCTGCGCGCACTGCCCTTCTCTCCACATTTATGTGTTTGTTGGTTTGTCTATCTAATCTTTTGGGTTTTTATTTCTAATGAGGTCGACCAGTTGTCTATTTATTATTTTTTTACTACGCATCAAGATGCGCTGCTTGTCTTTGCTCCTGTGTGCTCGCGCACTCTCGCCTTTTCCACTTATTTTTATTTTTGATTTATTTTTGATTTATTTTGTCAATTTAAAAAAAATACGCATCGTGCTGTGCTGTTTGTGTTTGCTTGAGTGCATTCGCAAGCTCTCGCTTTCTCCACTTTACAATTTTTTTGTTATTATTATCTATTCCTGAGAGTTTATCTTATTTTTTATTTGTTTATTTAAATGAAGTCGACCAGTTTCCTCCCTTCCTTCCATTATCCGTCACCGAGACAAACTGAACAAAGTTCTGAGGTCGACCTTGTAAAGATAAGGCTTCAGGTCTGTCTGCTGTTTACCTTTGCTCCTGCGCGCACTGCCCTTCTCTCCACATTTATGTGTTTGTTTGTTTGTCTATCTAATCTTTTGGGATTTTATTTCTAATGAGGTCGACCAGTTGTCTATTTATTATTTTTTTTACTACGCATCAAGCTGCGCTGCATGTCTTTGCTCCTGTGTGCTCGCGCACTCTCGCCTTTTCCACTTATTATTATTTTTGATTTATTTTTGATTTATTTTGTCAATATAAAAAAAATACGCATCGTGCTGTGCTGTTTGTGTTTGCTTGAGTGCATTCGCGCGCTCTCGCTTTGTGCACTTTACAATTTTTTTGTTATTATTTATCTATTCCTGAGAGTTTATCTTATTTTTTATTTGTTTATTTAAATGAAGTCGACCAGTTTCCTCCCTTCCTTCCATTATCCGTCACCGAGACAAACTGAACAAAGTTCTGAGGTCGACCTTGTAAAGATAAGGATTCAGGTCTGTCTGCTGTTTACCTTTGCTCCTGCGCGCACTGCCCTTCTCTCCACATTAATGTGTTTGTTTGTTTGTCTATCTAATCTTTTGGGTTTTTATTTCTAATGAGGTCGACCAGTTGTCTATTTATTATTTTTTTTACTACGCATCAAGCTGCGCTATTTGTCTTTGCTCCTGTGTGCTCGCGCACTCTCGCCTTTTCCACTTATTTTTATTTTTGATTTATTTTGATTTATTTTGTCAATTTAAAAAAAATTCGCATCGTGCTGTGCTGTTTGTGTTTGCTTGAGTGCATTTGCGCGCTCTCGCTTTCTCCACTTTACAATTTTTTGGTTATTATTGATCTATTCCTGAGAGTTTATCTTATTTTTTATTTGTTTATTTAAATGAAATCGACCAGTTGCTGCCCTTCCTTCCATTATCCGTCACCGAGACAAACTGAACAAAGCTCTGAGGTCGACCTTGTAAAGATAAGGATTCAGGTCTGTCTGCTGTTTACCTTTGCTCCTGCGAGCACTGCCGTTCTCTCCACATTTATGTGTTTTTTGTTTGTCTATCTAATCTTTTGGGTT
>NW_025959880.1:136542-175747 GCF_023159225.1 Perognathus longimembris pacificus | reverse complement strand
AAAATAAGATAAACTCTCAGGAATAGATAAATAATAACAAAAAAATTGTAAAGTGGAGAAAGCGAGAGCGCGCGAATGCACTCAAGCAAACACAAACAGCACAGCACGATGCGTATTTTTTTTAATTGACAAAATAAATAAAAATAAATCAAAAATAAAAATAAGTGGAAAAGACGAGAGTGCGCGAGCACACAGGAGCAAAGACAAGCAGCGCAGCTTGATGCGTAGTAAAAAAAATAATAAATAGACAACTGGTCGACCTCATTAGAAATAAAAACCCAAAAGATTAGATAGACAAACAAACAAACACATAAATGTGGAGAGAAGGGCAGTGCGCGCAGGAGCAAAGGTAAACAGCAGACAGACCTGAATCCTTATCTTTACAAGGTCGACCTCAGAACTTTGTTCAGTTTGTCTCGGTGACGGATAATGGAAGGAAGGGCAGGCAACTGGTCGACTTCATTTAAATAAACAAATAAAAAATAAGATAAACTCTCAGGAATAGATAAATAATAACAAAAAAATTGTAAAGTGGAGAAAGCGAGAGCGCGCGAATGCACTCAAGCAAACACAAACAGCACAGCACGATGCGTATTTTTTTTTAAATTGACAAAATAAATCAAAAATAAATCAAAAATAAAAATAAGTGGAAAAGCGAGAGTGCGCGAGCACACAGGAGCAAAGACAAGCAGCGCTTCTTGATGCGTAGTAAAAAAAAAATAATAAATAGACAACTGGTCGACCTCATTAGAAATAAAAACCCAAAAGATTAGATAGACAAACAAACAAACACATAAATGTGGAGAGAACGGCAGTGCGCGCAGGAGCAAAGGTAAACAGCAGACAGACCTGAATCCTTATCTTTACAAGGTCGACCTCAGAACTTTGTTCAGTTTGTCTCGGTGACGGATAATGGAAGGAAGGGCAGGCAACTGGTCGACTTCATTTAAATAAACAAATAAAAAATAAGATAAACTCTCAGGAATAGATAAATAATAACAAAAAAATTGTAAAGTGGAGAAAGCGAGAGCGCGCGAATGCACTCAAGCAAACACAAACAGCACAGCACGATGCGTATTTTTTTTAATTGACAAAATAAATCAAAAATAAATCAAAAATAAAAATAAGTGGAAAAGGCGAGAGTGCGCGAGCACACAGGAGCAAAGACAAGCAGCGCAGCTTGATGCGTAGTAAAAAAAATAATAAATAGACAACTGGTCGACCTCATTAGAAATAAAAACCCAAAAGATTAGATAGACAAACAAACAAACACATAAATGTGGAGAGAAGGGCAGTGCGCGCAGGAGCAAAGGTAAACAGCAGACAGACCTGAATCCTTATCTTTACAAGGTCGACCTCAGAACTTTGTTCAGTTTGTCTCGGTGACGGATAATGGAAGGAAGGGCAGGCAACTGGTCGACTTCATTTAAATAAACAAATAAAAAATAAGATAAACTCTCAGGAATAGATAAATAATAACAAAAAAATTGTAAAGTGGAGAAAGCGAGAGCGCGCGAATGCACTCAAGCAAACACAAACAGCACAGCACGATGCGTATTTTTTTTTAAAATTGACAAAATAAATCAAAAATAAATCAAAAATAAAAATAAGTGGAAAAGGCGAGAGTGCGCGAGCACACAGGAGCAAAGACAAGCAGCGCAGCTTGATGCGTAGTAAAAAAAATAATAAATAGACAACTGGTCGACCTCATTAGAAATAAAAACCCAAAAGATTAGATAGACAAACAAACAAACACATAAATGTGGAGAGAAGGGCAGTGCGCGCAGGAGCAAAGGTAAACAGCAGACAGACCTGAATCCTTATCTTTACAAGGTCGACCTCAGAACTTTGTTCAGTTTGTCTCGGTGACGGATAATGGAAGGAAGGGCAGGCAACTGGTCGACTTCATTTAAATAAACAAATAAAAAATAAGATAAACTCTCAGGAATAGATAAATAATAACAAAAAAATTGTAAAGTGGAGAAAGCGAGAGCGCGCGAATGCACTCAAGCAAACACAAACAGCACAGCACGATGCGTATTTTTTTTAATTGACAAAATAAATCAAAAATAAATCAAAAATAAAAATAAGTGGAAAAGGCGAGAGTGCGCGAGCACACAGGAGCAAAGACAAGCAGCGCAGCTTGATGCG
The DNA here is from genome assembly GCF_023159225.1 of Perognathus longimembris pacificus. Taxonomy (NCBI): domain Eukaryota; kingdom Metazoa; phylum Chordata; class Mammalia; order Rodentia; family Heteromyidae; genus Perognathus; species Perognathus longimembris. The sequence goes on along the minus strand of NW_025959880.1, from coordinate 173,596 downwards.
TAGTAAAAAAAATAATAAATAGACAACTGGTCGACCTCATTAGAAATAAAAACCCAAAAGATTAGATAGACAAACAAACAAACACATAAATGTGGAGAGAAGGGCAGTGCGCGCAGGAGCAAAGGTAAACAGCAGACAGACCTGAATCCTTATCTTTACAAGGTCGACCTCAGAACTTTGTTCAGTTTGTCTCGGTGACGGATAATGGAAGGAAGGGCAGGCAACTGGTCGACTTCATTTAAATAAACAAATAAAAAATAAGATAAACTCTCAGGAATAGATAAATAATAACAAAAAAATTGTAAAGTGGAGAAAGCGAGAGCGCGCGAATGCACTCAAGCAAACACAAACAGCACAGCACGATGCGTATTTTTTTTAAATTGACAAAATAAATCAAAAATAAATCAAAAATAAAAATAAGTGGAAAAGGCGAGAGTGCGCGAGCACACAGGAGCAAAGACAAGCAGCGCAGCTTGATGCGTAGTAAAAAAAATAATAAATAGACAACTGGTCGACCTCATTAGAAATAAAAACCCAAAAGATTAGATAGACAAACAAACAAACACATAAATGTGGAGAGAAGGGCAGTGCGCGCAGGAGCAAAGGTAAACAGCAGACAGACCTGAATCCTTATCTTTACAAGGTCGACCTCAGAACTTTGTTCAGTTTGTCTCGGTGACGGATAATGGAAGGAAGGGCAGGCAACTGGTCGACTTCATTTAAATAAACAAATAAAAAATAAGATAAACTCTCAGGAATAGATAAATAATAACAAAAAAATTGTAAAGTGGAGAAAGCGAGAGCGCGCGAATGCACTCAAGCAAACACAAACAGCACAGCACGATGCGTATTTTTTTTAATTGACAAAATAAATCAAAAATAAATCAAAAATAAAAATAAGTGGAAAAGGCGAGAGTGCGCGAGCACACAGGAGCAAAGACAAGCAGCGCAGCTTGATGCGTAGTAAAAAAAATAATAAATAGACAACTGGTCGACCTCATTAGAAATAAAAACCCAAAAGATTAGATAGACAAACAAACAAACACATAAATGTGGAGAGAAGGGCAGTGCGCGCAGGAGCAAAGGTAAACAGCAGACAGACCTGAATCCTTATCTTTACAAGGTCGACCTCAGAACTTTGTTCAGTTTGTCTCGGTGACGGATAATGGAAGGAAGGGCAGGCAACTGGTCGACTTCATTTAAATAAACAAATAAAAAATAAGATAAACTCTCAGGAATAGATAAATAATAACAAAAAAATTGTAAAGTGGAGAAAGCGAGAGCGCGCGAATGCACTCAAGCAAACACAAACAGCACAGCACGATGCGTATTTTTTTTAATTGACAAAATAAATCAAAAATAAATCAAAAATAAAAATAAGTGGAAAAGGCGAGAGTGCGCGAGCACACAGGAGCAAAGACAAGCAGCGCAGCTTGATGCGTAGTAAAAAAAATAATAAATAGACAACTGGTCGACCTCATTAGAAATAAAAACCCAAAAGATTAGATAGACAAACAAACAAACACATAAATGTGGAGAGAAGGGCAGTGCGCGCAGGAGCAAAGGTAAACAGCAGACAGACCTGAATCCTTATCTTTACAAGGTCGACCTCAGAACTTTGTTCAGTTTGTCTCGGTGACGGATAATGGAAGGAAGGGCAGGCAACTGGTCGACTTCATTTAAATAAACAAATAAAAAATAAGATAAACTCTCAGGAATAGATAAATAATAACAAAAAAATTGTAAAGTGGAGAAAGCGAGAGCGCGCGAATGCACTCAAGCAAACACAAACAGCACAGCACGATGCGTATTTTTTTTAATTGACAAAATAAATCAAAAATAAATCAAAAATAAAAATAAGTGGAAAAGGCGAGAGTGCGCGAGCACACAGGAGCAAAGACAAGCAGCGCAGCTTGATGCGTAGTAAAAAAAATAATAAATAGACAACTGGTCGACCTCATTAGAAATAAAAACCCAAAAGATTAGATAGACAAACAAACAAACACATAAATGTGGAGAGAAGGGCAGTGCGCGCAGGAGCAAAGGTAAACAGCAGACAGACCTGAATCCTTATCTTTACAAGGTCGACCTCAGAACTTTGTTCAGTTTGTCTCGGTGACGGATAATGGAAGGAAGGGCAGGCAACTGGTCGACTTCATTTAAATAAACAAATAAAAAATAAGATAAACTCTCAGGAATAGATAAATAATAACAAAAAAATTGTAAAGTGGAGAAAGCGAGAGCGCGCGAATGCACTCAAGCAAACACAAACAGCACAGCACGATGCGTATTTTTTTTAATTGACAAAATAAATCAAAAATAAATCAAAAATAAAAATAAGTGGAAAAGGCGAGAGTGCGCGAGCACACAGGAGCAAAGACAAGCAGCGCAGCTTGATGCGTAGTAAAAAAAATAATAAATAGACAACTGGTCGACCTCATTAGAAATAAAAACCCAAAAGATTAGATAGACAAACAAACAAACACATAAATGTGGAGAGAAGGGCAGTGCGCGCAGGAGCAAAGGTAAACAGCAGACAGACCTGAATCCTTATCTTTACAAGGTCGACCTCAGAACTTTGTTCAGTTTGTCTCGGTGACGGATAATGGAAGGAAGGGCAGGCAACTGGTCGACTTCATTTAAATAAACAAATAAAAAATAAGATAAACTCTCAGGAATAGATAAATAATAACAAAAAAATTGTAAAGTGGAGAAAGCGAGAGCGCGCGAATGCACTCAAGCAAACACAAACAGCACAGCACGATGCGTATTTTTTTTTAAATTGACAAAATAAATCAAAAATAAATCAAAAATAAAAATAAGTGGAAAAGGCGAGAGTGCGCGAGCACACAGGAGCAAAGACAAGCAGCGCAGCTTGATGCGTAGTAAAAAAAATAATAAATAGACAACTGGTCGACCTCATTAGAAATAAAAACCCAAAAGATTAGATAGACAAACAAACAAACACATAAATGTGGAGAGAAGGGCAGTGCGCGCAGGAGCAAAGGTAAACAGCAGACAGACCTGAATCCTTATCTTTACAAGGTCGACCTCAGAACTTTGTTCAGTTTGTCTCGGTGACGGATAATGGAAGGAAGGGCAGGCAACTGGTCGACTTCATTTAAATAAACAAATAAAAAATAAGATAAACTCTCAGGAATAGATAAATAATAACAAAAAAATTGTAAAGTGGAGAAAGCGAGAGCGCGCGAATGCACTCAAGCAAACACAAACAGCACAGCACGATGCGTATTTTTTTTAATTGACAAAATAAATCAAAAATAAATCAAAAATAAAAATAAGTGGAAAAGGCGAGAGTGCGCGAGCACACAGGAGCAAAGACAAGCAGCGCAGCTTGATGCGTAGTAAAAAAAATAATAAATAGACAACTGGTCGACCTCATTAGAAATAAAAACCCAAAAGATTAGATAGACAAACAAACAAACACATAAATGTGGAGAGAAGGGCAGTGCGCGCAGGAGCAAAGGTAAACAGCAGACAGACCTGAATCCTTATCTTTACAAGGTCGACCTCAGAACTTTGTTCAGTTTGTCTCGGTGACGGATAATGGAAGGAAGGGCAGGCAACTGGTCGACTTCATTTAAATAAACAAATAAAAAATAAGATAAACTCTCAGGAATAGATAAATAATAACAAAAAAATTGTAAAGTGGAGAAAGCGAGAGCGCGCGAATGCACTCAAGCAAACACAAACAGCACAGCACGATGCGTATTTTTTTTTAAATTGACAAAATAAATCAAAAATAAATCAAAAATAAAAATAAGTGGAAAAGCGAGAGTGCGCGAGCACACAGGAGCAAAGACAAGCAGCGCAGCTTGATGCGTAGTAAAAAAAATAATAAATAGACAACTGGTCGACCTCATTAGAAATAAAAACCCAAAAGATTAGATAGACAAACAAACAAACACATAAATGTGGAGAGAAGGGCAGTGCGCGCAGGAGCAAAGGTAAACAGCAGACAGACCTGAATCCTTATCTTTACAAGGTCGACCTCAGAACTTTGTTCAGTTTGTCTCGGTGACGGATAATGGAAGGAAGGGCAGGCAACTGGTCGACTTCATTTAAATAAACAAATAAAAAATAAGATAAACTCTCAGGAATAGATAAATAATAACAAAAAAATTGTAAAGTGGAGAAAGCGAGAGCGCGCGAATGCACTCAAGCAAACACAAACAGCACAGCACGATGCGTATTTTTTTTAATTGACAAAATAAATCAAAAATAAATCAAAAATAAAAATAAGTGGAAAAGGCGAGAGTGCGCGAGCACACAGGAGCAAAGACAAGCAGCGCAGCTTGATGCGTAGTAAAAAAAATAATAAATAGACAACTGGTCGACCTCATTAGAAATAAAAACCCAAAAGATTAGATAGACAAACAAACAAACACATAAATGTGGAGAGAAGGGCAGTGCGCGCAGGAGCAAAGGTAAACAGCAGACAGACCTGAATCCTTATCTTTACAAGGTCGACCTCAGAACTTTGTTCAGTTTGTCTCGGTGACGGATAATGGAAGGAAGGGCAGGCAACTGGTCGACTTCATTTAAATAAACAAATAAAAAATAAGATAAACTCTCAGGAATAGATAAATAATAACAAAAAAATTGTAAAGTGGAGAAAGCGAGAGCGCGCGAATGCACTCAAGCAAACACAAACAGCACAGCACGATGCGTATTTTTTTTTAAATTGACAAAATAAATCAAAAATAAATCAAAAATAAAAATAAGTGGAAAAGGCGAGAGTGCGCGAGCACACAGGAGCAAAGACAAGCAGCGCAGCTTGATGCGTAGTAAAAAAAATAATAAATAGACAACTGGTCGACCTCATTAGAAATAAAAACCCAAAAGATTAGATAGACAAACAAACAAACACATAAATGTGGAGAGAAGGGCAGTGCGCGCAGGAGCAAAGGTAAACAGCAGACAGACCTGAATCCTTATCTTTACAAGGTCGACCTCAGAACTTTGTTCAGTTTGTCTCGGTGACGGATAATGGAAGGAAGGGCAGGCAACTGGTCGACTTCATTTAAATAAACAAATAAAAAATAAGATAAACTCTCAGGAATAGATAAATAATAACAAAAAAATTGTAAAGTGGAGAAAGCGAGAGCGCGCGAATGCACTCAAGCAAACACAAACAGCACAGCACGATGCGTATTTTTTTTAATTGACAAAATAAATCAAAAATAAATCAAAAATAAAAATAAGTGGAAAAGGCGAGAGTGCGCGAGCACACAGGAGCAAAGACAAGCAGCGCAGCTTGATGCGTAGTAAAAAAAATAATAAATAGACAACTGGTCGACCTCATTAGAAATAAAAACCCAAAAGATTAGATAGACAAACAAACAAACACATAAATGTGGAGAGAAGGGCAGTGCGCGCAGGAGCAAAGGTAAACAGCAGACAGACCTGAATCCTTATCTTTACAAGGTCGACCTCAGAACTTTGTTCAGTTTGTCTCGGTGACGGATAATGGAAGGAAGGGCAGGCAACTGGTCGACTTCATTTAAATAAACAAATAAAAAATAAGATAAACTCTCAGGAATAGATAAATAATAACAAAAAAATTGTAAAGTGGAGAAAGCGAGAGCGCGCGAATGCACTCAAGCAAACACAAACAGCACAGCACGATGCGTATTTTTTTTTAAATTGACAAAATAAATCAAAAATAAATCAAAAATAAAAATAAGTGGAAAAGCGAGAGTGCGCGAGCACACAGGAGCAAAGACAAGCAGCGCAGCTTGATGCGTAGTAAAAAAAATAATAAATAGACAACTGGTCGACCTCATTAGAAATAAAAACCCAAAAGATTAGATAGACAAACAAACAAACACATAAATGTGGAGAGAAGGGCAGTGCGCGCAGGAGCAAAGGTAAACAGCAGACAGACCTGAATCCTTATCTTTACAAGGTCGACCTCAGAACTTTGTTCAGTTTGTCTCGGTGACGGATAATGGAAGGAAGGGCAGGCAACTGGTCGACTTCATTTAAATAAACAAATAAAAAATAAGATAAACTCTCAGGAATAGATAAATAATAACAAAAAAATTGTAAAGTGGAGAAAGCGAGAGCGCGCGAATGCACTCAAGCAAACACAAACAGCACAGCACGATGCGTATTTTTTTTAATTGACAAAATAAATCAAAAATAAATCAAAAATAAAAATAAGTGGAAAAGGCGAGAGTGCGCGAGCACACAGGAGCAAAGACAAGCAGCGCAGCTTGATGCGTAGTAAAAAAAATAATAAATAGACAACTGGTCGACCTCATTAGAAATAAAAACCCAAAAGATTAGATAGACAAACAAACAAACACATAAATGTGGAGAGAAGGGCAGTGCGCGCAGGAGCAAAGGTAAACAGCAGACAGACCTGAATCCTTATCTTTACAAGGTCGACCTCAGAACTTTGTTCAGTTTGTCTCGGTGACGGATAATGGAAGGAAGGGCAGGCAACTGGTCGACTTCATTTAAATAAACAAATAAAAAATAAGATAAACTCTCAGGAATAGATAAATAATAACAAAAAAATTGTAAAGTGGAGAAAGCGAGAGCGCGCGAATGCACTCAAGCAAACACAAACAGCACAGCACGATGCGTATTTTTTTTTAAATTGACAAAATAAATCAAAAATAAATCAAAAATAAAAATAAGTGGAAAAGGCGAGAGTGCGCGAGCACACAGGAGCAAAGACAAGCAGCGCAGCTTGATGCGTAGTAAAAAAAATAATAAATAGACAACTGGTCGACCTCATTAGAAATAAAAACCCAAAAGATTAGATAGACAAACAAACAAACACATAAATGTGGAGAGAAGGGCAGTGCGCGCAGGAGCAAAGGTAAACAGCAGACAGACCTGAATCCTTATCTTTACAAGGTCGACCTCAGAACTTTGTTCAGTTTGTCTCGGTGACGGATAATGGAAGGAAGGGCAGGCAACTGGTCGACTTCATTTAAATAAACAAATAAAAAATAAGATAAACTCTCAGGAATAGATAAATAATAACAAAAAAATTGTAAAGTGGAGAAAGCGAGAGCGCGCGAATGCACTCAAGCAAACACAAACAGCACAGCACGATGCGTATTTTTTTTAATTGACAAAATAAATCAAAAATAAATCAAAAATAAAAATAAGTGGAAAAGGCGAGAGTGCGCGAGCACACAGGAGCAAAGACAAGCAGCGCAGCTTGATGCGTAGTAAAAAAAATAATAAATAGACAACTGGTCGACCTCATTAGAAATAAAAACCCAAAAGATTAGATAGACAAACAAACAAACACATAAATGTGGAGAGAAGGGCAGTGCGCGCAGGAGCAAAGGTAAACAGCAGACAGACCTGAATCCTTATCTTTACAAGGTCGACCTCAGAACTTTGTTCAGTTTGTCTCGGTGACGGATAATGGAAGGAAGGGCAGGCAACTGGTCGACTTCATTTAAATAAACAAATAAAAAATAAGATAAACTCTCAGGAATAGATAAATAATAACAAAAAAATTGTAAAGTGGAGAAAGCGAGAGCGCGCGAATGCACTCAAGCAAACACAAACAGCACAGCACGATGCGTATTTTTTTTTAAATTGACAAAATAAATCAAAAATAAATCAAAAATAAAAATAAGTGGAAAAGGCGAGAGTGCGCGAGCACACAGGAGCAAAGACAAGCAGCGCAGCTTGATGCGTAGTAAAAAAAATAATAAATAGACAACTGGTCGACCTCATTAGAAATAAAAACCCAAAAGATTAGATAGACAAACAAACAAACACATAAATGTGGAGAGAAGGGCAGTGCGCGCAGGAGCAAAGGTAAACAGCAGACAGACCTGAATCCTTATCTTTACAAGGTCGACCTCAGAACTTTGTTCAGTTTGTCTCGGTGACGGATAATGGAAGGAAGGGCAGGCAACTGGTCGACTTCATTTAAATAAACAAATAAAAAATAAGATAAACTCTCAGGAATAGATAAATAATAACAAAAAAATTGTAAAGTGGAGAAAGCGAGAGCGCGCGAATGCACTCAAGCAAACACAAACAGCACAGCACGATGCGTATTTTTTTTAATTGACAAAATAAATCAAAAATAAATCAAAAATAAAAATAAGTGGAAAAGGCGAGAGTGCGCGAGCACACAGGAGCAAAGACAAGCAGCGCAGCTTGATGCGTAGTAAAAAAAATAATAAATAGACAACTGGTCGACCTCATTAGAAATAAAAACCCAAAAGATTAGATAGACAAACAAACAAACACATAAATGTGGAGAGAAGGGCAGTGCGCGCAGGAGCAAAGGTAAACAGCAGACAGACCTGAATCCTTATCTTTACAAGGTCGACCTCAGAACTTTGTTCAGTTTGTCTCGGTGACGGATAATGGAAGGAAGGGCAGGCAACTGGTCGACTTCATTTAAATAAACAAATAAAAAATAAGATAAACTCTCAGGAATAGATAAATAATAACAAAAAAATTGTAAAGTGGAGAAAGCGAGAGCGCGCGAATGCACTCAAGCAAACACAAACAGCACAGCACGATGCGTATTTTTTTTTAAATTGACAAAATAAATCAAAAATAAATCAAAAATAAAAATAAGTGGAAAAGGCGAGAGTGCGCGAGCACACAGGAGCAAAGACAAGCAGCGCAGCTTGATGCGTAGTAAAAAAAATAATAAATAGACAACTGGTCGACCTCATTAGAAATAAAAACCCAAAAGATTAGATAGACAAACAAACAAACACATAAATGTGGAGAGAAGGGCAGTGCGCGCAGGAGCAAAGGTAAACAGCAGACAGACCTGAATCCTTATCTTTACAAGGTCGACCTCAGAACTTTGTTCAGTTTGTCTCGGTGACGGATAATGGAAGGAAGGGCAGGCAACTGGTCGACTTCATTTAAATAAACAAATAAAAAATAAGATAAACTCTCAGGAATAGATAAATAATAACAAAAAAATTGTAAAGTGGAGAAAGCGAGAGCGCGCGAATGCACTCAAGCAAACACAAACAGCACAGCACGATGCGTATTTTTTTTAATTGACAAAATAAATCAAAAATAAATCAAAAATAAAAATAAGTGGAAAAGGCGAGAGTGCGCGAGCACACAGGAGCAAAGACAAGCAGCGCAGCTTGATGCGTAGTAAAAAAAATAATAAATAGACAACTGGTCGACCTCATTAGAAATAAAAACCCAAAAGATTAGATAGACAAACAAACAAACACATAAATGTGGAGAGAAGGGCAGTGCGCGCAGGAGCAAAGGTAAACAGCAGACAGACCTGAATCCTTATCTTTACAAGGTCGACCTCAGAACTTTGTTCAGTTTGTCTCGGTGACGGATAATGGAAGGAAGGGCAGGCAACTGGTCGACTTCATTTAAATAAACAAATAAAAAATAAGATAAACTCTCAGGAATAGATAAATAATAACAAAAAAATTGTAAAGTGGAGAAAGCGAGAGCGCGCGAATGCACTCAAGCAAACACAAACAGCACAGCACGATGCGTATTTTTTTTTAAATTGACAAAATAAATCAAAAATAAATCAAAAATAAAAATAAGTGGAAAAGGCGAGAGTGCGCGAGCACACAGGAGCAAAGACAAGCAGCGCAGCTTGATGCGTAGTAAAAAAAATAATAAATAGACAACTGGTCGACCTCATTAGAAATAAAAACCCAAAAGATTAGATAGACAAACAAACAAACACATAAATGTGGAGAGAAGGGCAGTGCGCGCAGGAGCAAAGGTAAACAGCAGACAGACCTGAATCCTTATCTTTACAAGGTCGACCTCAGAACTTTGTTCAGTTTGTCTCGGTGACGGATAATGGAAGGAAGGGCAGGCAACTGGTCGACTTCATTTAAATAAACAAATAAAAAATAAGATAAACTCTCAGGAATAGATAAATAATAACAAAAAAATTGTAAAGTGGAGAAAGCGAGAGCGCGCGAATGCACTCAAGCAAACACAAACAGCACAGCACGATGCGTATTTTTTTTAATTGACAAAATAAATCAAAAATAAATCAAAAATAAAAATAAGTGGAAAAGGCGAGAGTGCGCGAGCACACAGGAGCAAAGACAAGCAGCGCAGCTTGATGCGTAGTAAAAAAAATAATAAATAGACAACTGGTCGACCTCATTAGAAATAAAAACCCAAAAGATTAGATAGACAAACAAACAAACACATAAATGTGGAGAGAAGGGCAGTGCGCGCAGGAGCAAAGGTAAACAGCAGACAGACCTGAATCCTTATCTTTACAAGGTCGACCTCAGAACTTTGTTCAGTTTGTCTCGGTGACGGATAATGGAAGGAAGGGCAGGCAACTGGTCGACTTCATTTAAATAAACAAATAAAAAATAAGATAAACTCTCAGGAATAGATAAATAATAACAAAAAAATTGTAAAGTGGAGAAAGCGAGAGCGCGCGAATGCACTCAAGCAAACACAAACAGCACAGCACGATGCGTATTTTTTTTTAAATTGACAAAATAAATCAAAAATAAATCAAAAATAAAAATAAGTGGAAAAGGCGAGAGTGCGCGAGCACACAGGAGCAAAGACAAGCAGCGCAGCTTGATGCGTAGTAAAAAAAATAATAAATAGACAACTGGTCGACCTCATTAGAAATAAAAACCCAAAAGATTAGATAGACAAACAAACAAACACATAAATGTGGAGAGAAGGGCAGTGCGCGCAGGAGCAAAGGTAAACAGCAGACAGACCTGAATCCTTATCTTTACAAGGTCGACCTCAGAACTTTGTTCAGTTTGTCTCGGTGACGGATAATGGAAGGAAGGGCAGGCAACTGGTCGACTTCATTTAAATAAACAAATAAAAAATAAGATAAACTCTCAGGAATAGATAAATAATAACAAAAAAATTGTAAAGTGGAGAAAGCGAGAGCGCGCGAATGCACTCAAGCAAACACAAACAGCACAGCACGATGCGTATTTTTTTTAATTGACAAAATAAATCAAAAATAAATCAAAAATAAAAATAAGTGGAAAAGGCGAGAGTGCGCGAGCACACAGGAGCAAAGACAAGCAGCGCAGCTTGATGCGTAGTAAAAAAAATAATAAATAGACAACTGGTCGACCTCATTAGAAATAAAAACCCAAAAGATTAGATAGACAAACAAACAAACACATAAATGTGGAGAGAAGGGCAGTGCGCGCAGGAGCAAAGGTAAACAGCAGACAGACCTGAATCCTTATCTTTACAAGGTCGACCTCAGAACTTTGTTCAGTTTGTCTCGGTGACGGATAATGGAAGGAAGGGCAGGCAACTGGTCGACTTCATTTAAATAAACAAATAAAAAATAAGATAAACTCTCAGGAATAGATAAATAATAACAAAAAAATTGTAAAGTGGAGAAAGCGAGAGCGCGCGAATGCACTCAAGCAAACACAAACAGCACAGCACGATGCGTATTTTTTTTTAAATTGACAAAATAAATCAAAAATAAATCAAAAATAAAAATAAGTGGAAAAGGCGAGAGTGCGCGAGCACACAGGAGCAAAGACAAGCAGCGCAGCTTGATGCGTAGTAAAAAAAATAATAAATAGACAACTGGTCGACCTCATTAGAAATAAAAACCCAAAAGATTAGATAGACAAACAAACAAACACATAAATGTGGAGAGAAGGGCAGTGCGCGCAGGAGCAAAGGTAAACAGCAGACAGACCTGAATCCTTATCTTTACAAGGTCGACCTCAGAACTTTGTTCAGTTTGTCTCGGTGACGGATAATGGAAGGAAGGGCAGGCAACTGGTCGACTTCATTTAAATAAACAAATAAAAAATAAGATAAACTCTCAGGAATAGATAAATAATAACAAAAAAATTGTAAAGTGGAGAAAGCGAGAGCGCGCGAATGCACTCAAGCAAACACAAACAGCACAGCACGATGCGTATTTTTTTTAATTGACAAAATAAATCAAAAATAAATCAAAAATAAAAATAAGTGGAAAAGGCGAGAGTGCGCGAGCACACAGGAGCAAAGACAAGCAGCGCAGCTTGATGCGTAGTAAAAAAAATAATAAATAGACAACTGGTCGACCTCATTAGAAATAAAAACCCAAAAGATTAGATAGACAAACAAACAAACACATAAATGTGGAGAGAAGGGCAGTGCGCGCAGGAGCAAAGGTAAACAGCAGACAGACCTGAATCCTTATCTTTACAAGGTCGACCTCAGAACTTTGTTCAGTTTGTCTCGGTGACGGATAATGGAAGGAAGGGCAGGCAACTGGTCGACTTCATTTAAATAAACAAATAAAAAATAAGATAAACTCTCAGGAATAGATAAATAATAACAAAAAAATTGTAAAGTGGAGAAAGCGAGAGCGCGCGAATGCACTCAAGCAAACACAAACAGCACAGCACGATGCGTATTTTTTTTTAAATTGACAAAATAAATCAAAAATAAATCAAAAATAAAAATAAGTGGAAAAGGCGAGAGTGCGCGAGCACACAGGAGCAAAGACAAGCAGCGCAGCTTGATGCGTAGTAAAAAAAATAATAAATAGACAACTGGTCGACCTCATTAGAAATAAAAACCCAAAAGATTAGATAGACAAACAAACAAACACATAAATGTGGAGAGAAGGGCAGTGCGCGCAGGAGCAAAGGTAAACAGCAGACAGACCTGAATCCTTATCTTTACAAGGTCGACCTCAGAACTTTGTTCAGTTTGTCTCGGTGACGGATAATGGAAGGAAGGGCAGGCAACTGGTCGACTTCATTTAAATAAACAAATAAAAAATAAGATAAACTCTCAGGAATAGATAAATAATAACAAAAAAATTGTAAAGTGGAGAAAGCGAGAGCGCGCGAATGCACTCAAGCAAACACAAACAGCACAGCACGATGCGTATTTTTTTTAATTGACAAAATAAATCAAAAATAAATCAAAAATAAAAATAAGTGGAAAAGGCGAGAGTGCGCGAGCACACAGGAGCAAAGACAAGCAGCGCAGCTTGATGCGTAGTAAAAAAAATAATAAATAGACAACTGGTCGACCTCATTAGAAATAAAAACCCAAAAGATTAGATAGACAAACAAACAAACACATAAATGTGGAGAGAAGGGCAGTGCGCGCAGGAGCAAAGGTAAACAGCAGACAGACCTGAATCCTTATCTTTACAAGGTCGACCTCAGAACTTTGTTCAGTTTGTCTCGGTGACGGATAATGGAAGGAAGGGCAGGCAACTGGTCGACTTCATTTAAATAAACAAATAAAAAATAAGATAAACTCTCAGGAATAGATAAATAATAACAAAAAAATTGTAAAGTGGAGAAAGCGAGAGCGCGCGAATGCACTCAAGCAAACACAAACAGCACAGCACGATGCGTATTTTTTTTTAAATTGACAAAATAAATCAAAAATAAATCAAAAATAAAAATAAGTGGAAAAGGCGAGAGTGCGCGAGCACACAGGAGCAAAGACAAGCAGCGCAGCTTGATGCGTAGTAAAAAAAATAATAAATAGACAACTGGTCGACCTCATTAGAAATAAAAACCCAAAAGATTAGATAGACAAACAAACAAACACATAAATGTGGAGAGAAGGGCAGTGCGCGCAGGAGCAAAGGTAAACAGCAGACAGACCTGAATCCTTATCTTTACAAGGTCGACCTCAGAACTTTGTTCAGTTTGTCTCGGTGACGGATAATGGAAGGAAGGGCAGGCAACTGGTCGACTTCATTTAAATAAACAAATAAAAAATAAGATAAACTCTCAGGAATAGATAAATAATAACAAAAAAATTGTAAAGTGGAGAAAGCGAGAGCGCGCGAATGCACTCAAGCAAACACAAACAGCACAGCACGATGCGTATTTTTTTTAAATTGACAAAATAAATCAAAAATAAATCAAAAATAAAAATAAGTGGAAAAGGCGAGAGTGCGCGAGCACACAGGAGCAAAGACAAGCAGCGCAGCTTGATGCGTAGTAAAAAAAATAATAAATAGACAACTGGTCGACCTCATTAGAAATAAAAACCCAAAAGATTAGATAGACAAACAAACAAACACATAAATGTGGAGAGAAGGGCAGTGCGCGCAGGAGCAAAGGTAAACAGCAGACAGACCTGAATCCTTATCTTTACAAGGTCGACCTCAGAACTTTGTTCAGTTTGTCTCGGTGACGGATAATGGAAGGAAGGGCAGGCAACTGGTCGACTTCATTTAAATAAACAAATAAAAAATAAGATAAACTCTCAGGAATAGATAAATAATAACAAAAAAATTGTAAAGTGGAGAAAGCGAGAGCGCGCGAATGCACTCAAGCAAACACAAACAGCACAGCACGATGCGTATTTTTTTTTAAATTGACAAAATAAATCAAAAATAAATCAAAAATAAAAATAAGTGGAAAAGGCGAGAGTGCGCGAGCACACAGGAGCAAAGACAAGCAGCGCAGCTTGATGCGTAGTAAAAAAAATAATAAATAGACAACTGGTCGACCTCATTAGAAATAAAAACCCAAAAGATTAGATAGACAAACAAACAAACACATAAATGTGGAGAGAAGGGCAGTGCGCGCAGGAGCAAAGGTAAACAGCAGACAGACCTGAATCCTTATCTTTACAAGGTCGACCTCAGAACTTTGTTCAGTTTGTCTCGGTGACGGATAATGGAAGGAAGGGCAGGCAACTGGTCGACTTCATTTAAATAAACAAATAAAAAATAAGATAAACTCTCAGGAATAGATAAATAATAACAAAAAAATTGTAAAGTGGAGAAAGCGAGAGCGCGCGAATGCACTCAAGCAAACACAAACAGCACAGCACGATGCGTATTTTTTTTAATTGACAAAATAAATCAAAAATAAATCAAAAATAAAAATAAGTGGAAAAGGCGAGAGTGCGCGAGCACACAGGAGCAAAGACAAGCAGCGCAGCTTGATGCGTAGTAAAAAAAATAATAAATAGACAACTGGTCGACCTCATTAGAAATAAAAACCCAAAAGATTAGATAGACAAACAAACAAACACATAAATGTGGAGAGAAGGGCAGTGCGCGCAGGAGCAAAGGTAAACAGCAGACAGACCTGAATCCTTATCTTTACAAGGTCGACCTCAGAACTTTGTTCAGTTTGTCTCGGTGACGGATAATGGAAGGAAGGGCAGGCAACTGGTCGACTTCATTTAAATAAACAAATAAAAAATAAGATAAACTCTCAGGAATAGATAAATAATAACAAAAAAATTGTAAAGTGGAGAAAGCGAGAGCGCGCGAATGCACTCAAGCAAACACAAACAGCACAGCACGATGCGTATTTTTTTTTAAATTGACAAAATAAATCAAAAATAAATCAAAAATAAAAATAAGTGGAAAAGGCGAGAGTGCGCGAGCACACAGGAGCAAAGACAAGCAGCGCAGCTTGATGCGTAGTAAAAAAAATAATAAATAGACAACTGGTCGACCTCATTAGAAATAAAAACCCAAAAGATTAGATAGACAAACAAACAAACACATAAATGTGGAGAGAAGGGCAGTGCGCGCAGGAGCAAAGGTAAACAGCAGACAGACCTGAATCCTTATCTTTACAAGGTCGACCTCAGAACTTTGTTCAGTTTGTCTCGGTGACGGATAATGGAAGGAAGGGCAGGCAACTGGTCGACTTCATTTAAATAAACAAATAAAAAATAAGATAAACTCTCAGGAATAGATAAATAATAACAAAAAAATTGTAAAGTGGAGAAAGCGAGAGCGCGCGAATGCACTCAAGCAAACACAAACAGCACAGCACGATGCGTATTTTTTTTAAATTGACAAAATAAATCAAAAATAAATCAAAAATAAAAATAAGTGGAAAAGGCGAGAGTGCGCGAGCACACAGGAGCAAAGACAAGCAGCGCAGCTTGATGCGTAGTAAAAAAAATAATAAATAGACAACTGGTCGACCTCATTAGAAATAAAAACCCAAAAGATTAGATAGACAAACAAACAAACACATAAATGTGGAGAGAAGGGCAGTGCGCGCAGGAGCAAAGGTAAACAGCAGACAGACCTGAATCCTTATCTTTACAAGGTCGACCTCAGAACTTTGTTCAGTTTGTCTCGGTGACGGATAATGGAAGGAAGGGCAGGCAACTGGTCGACTTCATTTAAATAAACAAATAAAAAATAAGATAAACTCTCAGGAATAGATAAATAATAACAAAAAAATTGTAAAGTGGAGAAAGCGAGAGCGCGCGAATGCACTCAAGCAAACACAAACAGCACAGCACGATGCGTATTTTTTTTTAAATTGACAAAATAAATCAAAAATAAATCAAAAATAAAAATAAGTGGAAAAGGCGAGAGTGCGCGAGCACACAGGAGCAAAGACAAGCAGCGCAGCTTGATGCGTAGTAAAAAAAATAATAAATAGACAACTGGTCGACCTCATTAGAAATAAAAACCCAAAAGATTAGATAGACAAACAAACAAACACATAAATGTGGAGAGAAGGGCAGTGCGCGCAGGAGCAAAGGTAAACAGCAGACAGACCTGAATCCTTATCTTTACAAGGTCGACCTCAGAACTTTGTTCAGTTTGTCTCGGTGACGGATAATGGAAGGAAGGGCAGGCAACTGGTCGACTTCATTTAAATAAACAAATAAAAAATAAGATAAACTCTCAGGAATAGATAAATAATAACAAAAAAATTGTAAAGTGGAGAAAGCGAGAGCGCGCGAATGCACTCAAGCAAACACAAACAGCACAGCACGATGCGTATTTTTTTTAAATTGACAAAATAAATCAAAAATAAATCAAAAATAAAAATAAGTGGAAAAGGCGAGAGTGCGCGAGCACACAGGAGCAAAGACAAGCAGCGCAGCTTGATGCGTAGTAAAAAAAATAATAAATAGACAACTGGTCGACCTCATTAGAAATAAAAACCCAAAAGATTAGATAGACAAACAAACAAACACATAAATGTGGAGAGAAGGGCAGTGCGCGCAGGAGCAAAGGTAAACAGCAGACAGACCTGAATCCTTATCTTTACAAGGTCGACCTCAGAACTTTGTTCAGTTTGTCTCGGTGACGGATAATGGAAGGAAGGGCAGGCAACTGGTCGACTTCATTTAAATAAACAAATAAAAAATAAGATAAACTCTCAGGAATAGATAAATAATAACAAAAAAATTGTAAAGTGGAGAAAGCGAGAGCGCGCGAATGCACTCAAGCAAACACAAACAGCACAGCACGATGCGTATTTTTTTTTAAATTGACAAAATAAATCAAAAATAAATCAAAAATAAAAATAAGTGGAAAAGGCGAGAGTGCGCGAGCACACAGGAGCAAAGACAAGCAGCGCAGCTTGATGCGTAGTAAAAAAAATAATAAATAGACAACTGGTCGACCTCATTAGAAATAAAAACCCAAAAGATTAGATAGACAAACAAACAAACACATAAATGTGGAGAGAAGGGCAGTGCGCGCAGGAGCAAAGGTAAACAGCAGACAGACCTGAATCCTTATCTTTACAAGGTCGACCTCAGAACTTTGTTCAGTTTGTCTCGGTGACGGATAATGGAAGGAAGGGCAGGCAACTGGTCGACTTCATTTAAATAAACAAATAAAAAATAAGATAAACTCTCAGGAATAGATAAATAATAACAAAAAAATTGTAAAGTGGAGAAAGCGAGAGCGCGCGAATGCACTCAAGCAAACACAAACAGCACAGCACGATGCGTATTTTTTTTAAATTGACAAAATAAATCAAAAATAAATCAAAAATAAAAATAAGTGGAAAAGGCGAGAGTGCGCGAGCACACAGGAGCAAAGACAAGCAGCGCAGCTTGATGCGTAGTAAAAAAAATAATAAATAGACAACTGGTCGACCTCATTAGAAATAAAAACCCAAAAGATTAGATAGACAAACAAACAAACACATAAATGTGGAGAGAAGGGCAGTGCGCGCAGGAGCAAAGGTAAACAGCAGACAGACCTGAATCCTTATCTTTACAAGGTCGACCTCAGAACTTTGTTCAGTTTGTCTCGGTGACGGATAATGGAAGGAAGGGCAGGCAACTGGTCGACTTCATTTAAATAAACAAATAAAAAATAAGATAAACTCTCAGGAATAGATAAATAATAACAAAAAAATTGTAAAGTGGAGAAAGCGAGAGCGCGCGAATGCACTCAAGCAAACACAAACAGCACAGCACGATGCGTATTTTTTTTTAAATTGACAAAATAAATCAAAAATAAATCAAAAATAAAAATAAGTGGAAAAGGCGAGAGTGCGCGAGCACACAGGAGCAAAGACAAGCAGCGCAGCTTGATGCGTAGTAAAAAAAATAATAAATAGACAACTGGTCGACCTCATTAGAAATAAAAACCCAAAAGATTAGATAGACAAACAAACAAACACATAAATGTGGAGAGAAGGGCAGTGCGCGCAGGAGCAAAGGTAAACAGCAGACAGACCTGAATCCTTATCTTTACAAGGTCGACCTCAGAACTTTGTTCAGTTTGTCTCGGTGACGGATAATGGAAGGAAGGGCAGGCAACTGGTCGACTTCATTTAAATAAACAAATAAAAAATAAGATAAACTCTCAGGAATAGATAAATAATAACAAAAAAATTGTAAAGTGGAGAAAGCGAGAGCGCGCGAATGCACTCAAGCAAACACAAACAGCACAGCACGATGCGTATTTTTTTTAAATTGACAAAATAAATCAAAAATAAATCAAAAATAAAAATAAGTGGAAAAGGCGAGAGTGCGCGAGCACACAGGAGCAAAGACAAGCAGCGCAGCTTGATGCGTAGTAAAAAAAATAATAAATAGACAACTGGTCGACCTCATTAGAAATAAAAACCCAAAAGATTAGATAGACAAACAAACAAACACATAAATGTGGAGAGAAGGGCAGTGCGCGCAGGAGCAAAGGTAAACAGCAGACAGACCTGAATCCTTATCTTTACAAGGTCGACCTCAGAACTTTGTTCAGTTTGTCTCGGTGACGGATAATGGAAGGAAGGGCAGGCAACTGGTCGACTTCATTTAAATAAACAAATAAAAAATAAGATAAACTCTCAGGAATAGATAAATAATAACAAAAAAATTGTAAAGTGGAGAAAGCGAGAGCGCGCGAATGCACTCAAGCAAACACAAACAGCACAGCACGATGCGTATTTTTTTTTAAATTGACAAAATAAATCAAAAATAAATCAAAAATAAAAATAAGTGGAAAAGGCGAGAGTGCGCGAGCACACAGGAGCAAAGACAAGCAGCGCAGCTTGATGCGTAGTAAAAAAAATAATAAATAGACAACTGGTCGACCTCATTAGAAATAAAAACCCAAAAGATTAGATAGACAAACAAACAAACACATAAATGTGGAGAGAAGGGCAGTGCGCGCAGGAGCAAAGGTAAACAGCAGACAGACCTGAATCCTTATCTTTACAAGGTCGACCTCAGAACTTTGTTCAGTTTGTCTCGGTGACGGATAATGGAAGGAAGGGCAGGCAACTGGTCGACTTCATTTAAATAAACAAATAAAAAATAAGATAAACTCTCAGGAATAGATAAATAATAACAAAAAAATTGTAAAGTGGAGAAAGCGAGAGCGCGCGAATGCACTCAAGCAAACACAAACAGCACAGCACGATGCGTATTTTTTTTTAAATTGACAAAATAAATCAAAAATAAATCAAAAATAAAAATAAGTGGAAAAGGCGAGAGTGCGCGAGCACACAGGAGCAAAGACAAGCAGCGCAGCTTGATGCGTAGTAAAAAAAATAATAAATAGACAACTGGTCGACCTCATTAGAAATAAAAACCCAAAAGATTAGATAGACAAACAAACAAACACATAAATGTGGAGAGAAGGGCAGTGCGCGCAGGAGCAAAGGTAAACAGCAGACAGACCTGAATCCTTATCTTTACAAGGTCGACCTCAGAACTTTGTTCAGTTTGTCTCGGTGACGGATAATGGAAGGAAGGGCAGGCAACTGGTCGACTTCATTTAAATAAACAAATAAAAAATAAGATAAACTCTCAGGAATAGATAAATAATAACAAAAAAATTGTAAAGTGGAGAAAGCGAGAGCGCGCGAATGCACTCAAGCAAACACAAACAGCACAGCACGATGCGTATTTTTTTTAAATTGACAAAATAAATCAAAAATAAATCAAAAATAAAAATAAGTGGAAAAGGCGAGAGTGCGCGAGCACACAGGAGCAAAGACAAGCAGCGCAGCTTGATGCGTAGTAAAAAAAATAATAAATAGACAACTGGTCGACCTCATTAGAAATAAAAACCCAAAAGATTAGATAGACAAACAAACAAACACATAAATGTGGAGAGAAGGGCAGTGCGCGCAGGAGCAAAGGTAAACAGCAGACAGACCTGAATCCTTATCTTTACAAGGTCGACCTCAGAACTTTGTTCAGTTTGTCTCGGTGACGGATAATGGAAGGAAGGGCAGGCAACTGGTCGACTTCATTTAAATAAACAAATAAAAAATAAGATAAACTCTCAGGAATAGATAAATAATAACAAAAAAATTGTAAAGTGGAGAAAGCGAGAGCGCGCGAATGCACTCAAGCAAACACAAACAGCACAGCACGATGCGTATTTTTTTTTAAATTGACAAAATAAATCAAAAATAAATCAAAAATAAAAATAAGTGGAAAAGGCGAGAGTGCGCGAGCACACAGGAGCAAAGACAAGCAGCGCAGCTTGATGCGTAGTAAAAAAAATAATAAATAGACAACTGGTCGACCTCATTAGAAATAAAAACCCAAAAGATTAGATAGACAAACAAACAAACACATAAATGTGGAGAGAAGGGCAGTGCGCGCAGGAGCAAAGGTAAACAGCAGACAGACCTGAATCCTTATCTTTACAAGGTCGACCTCAGAACTTTGTTCAGTTTGTCTCGGTGACGGATAATGGAAGGAAGGGCAGGCAACTGGTCGACTTCATTTAAATAAACAAATAAAAAATAAGATAAACTCTCAGGAATAGATAAATAATAACAAAAAAATTGTAAAGTGGAGAAAGCGAGAGCGCGCGAATGCACTCAAGCAAACACAAACAGCACAGCACGATGCGTATTTTTTTTAAATTGACAAAATAAATCAAAAATAAATCAAAAATAAAAATAAGTGGAAAAGGCGAGAGTGCGCGAGCACACAGGAGCAAAGACAAGCAGCGCAGCTTGATGCGTAGTAAAAAAAATAATAAATAGACAACTGGTCGACCTCATTAGAAATAAAAACCCAAAAGATTAGATAGACAAACAAACAAACACATAAATGTGGAGAGAAGGGCAGTGCGCGCAGGAGCAAAGGTAAACAGCAGACAGACCTGAATCCTTATCTTTACAAGGTCGACCTCAGAACTTTGTTCAGTTTGTCTCGGTGACGGATAATGGAAGGAAGGGCAGGCAACTGGTCGACTTCATTTAAATAAACAAATAAAAAATAAGATAAACTCTCAGGAATAGATAAATAATAACAAAAAAATTGTAAAGTGGAGAAAGCGAGAGCGCGCGAATGCACTCAAGCAAACACAAACAGCACAGCACGATGCGTATTTTTTTTTAAATTGACAAAATAAATCAAAAATAAATCAAAAATAAAAATAAGTGGAAAAGGCGAGAGTGCGCGAGCACACAGGAGCAAAGACAAGCAGCGCAGCTTGATGCGTAGTAAAAAAAATAATAAATAGACAACTGGTCGACCTCATTAGAAATAAAAACCCAAAAGATTAGATAGACAAACAAACAAACACATAAATGTGGAGAGAAGGGCAGTGCGCGCAGGAGCAAAGGTAAACAGCAGACAGACCTGAATCCTTATCTTTACAAGGTCGACCTCAGAACTTTGTTCAGTTTGTCTCGGTGACGGATAATGGAAGGAAGGGCAGGCAACTGGTCGACTTCATTTAAATAAACAAATAAAAAATAAGATAAACTCTCAGGAATAGATAAATAATAACAAAAAAATTGTAAAGTGGAGAAAGCGAGAGCGCGCGAATGCACTCAAGCAAACACAAACAGCACAGCACGATGCGTATTTTTTTTAAATTGACAAAATAAATCAAAAATAAATCAAAAATAAAAATAAGTGGAAAAGGCGAGAGTGCGCGAGCACACAGGAGCAAAGACAAGCAGCGCAGCTTGATGCGTAGTAAAAAAAATAATAAATAGACAACTGGTCGACCTCATTAGAAATAAAAACCCAAAAGATTAGATAGACAAACAAACAAACACATAAATGTGGAGAGAAGGGCAGTGCGCGCAGGAGCAAAGGTAAACAGCAGACAGACCTGAATCCTTATCTTTACAAGGTCGACCTCAGAACTTTGTTCAGTTTGTCTCGGTGACGGATAATGGAAGGAAGGGCAGGCAACTGGTCGACTTCATTTAAATAAACAAATAAAAAATAAGATAAACTCTCAGGAATAGATAAATAATAACAAAAAAATTGTAAAGTGGAGAAAGCGAGAGCGCGCGAATGCACTCAAGCAAACACAAACAGCACAGCACGATGCGTATTTTTTTTTAAATTGACAAAATAAATCAAAAATAAATCAAAAATAAAAATAAGTGGAAAAGGCGAGAGTGCGCGAGCACACAGGAGCAAAGACAAGCAGCGCAGCTTGATGCGTAGTAAAAAAAATAATAAATAGACAACTGGTCGACCTCATTAGAAATAAAAACCCAAAAGATTAGATAGACAAACAAACAAACACATAAATGTGGAGAGAAGGGCAGTGCGCGCAGGAGCAAAGGTAAACAGCAGACAGACCTGAATCCTTATCTTTACAAGGTCGACCTCAGAACTTTGTTCAGTTTGTCTCGGTGACGGATAATGGAAGGAAGGGCAGGCAACTGGTCGACTTCATTTAAATAAACAAATAAAAAATAAGATAAACTCTCAGGAATAGATAAATAATAACAAAAAAATTGTAAAGTGGAGAAAGCGAGAGCGCGCGAATGCACTCAAGCAAACACAAACAGCACAGCACGATGCGTATTTTTTTTAAATTGACAAAATAAATCAAAAATAAATCAAAAATAAAAATAAGTGGAAAAGGCGAGAGTGCGCGAGCACACAGGAGCAAAGACAAGCAGCGCAGCTTGATGCGTAGTAAAAAAAATAATAAATAGACAACTGGTCGACCTCATTAGAAATAAAAACCCAAAAGATTAGATAGACAAACAAACAAACACATAAATGTGGAGAGAAGGGCAGTGCGCGCAGGAGCAAAGGTAAACAGCAGACAGACCTGAATCCTTATCTTTACAAGGTCGACCTCAGAACTTTGTTCAGTTTGTCTCGGTGACGGATAATGGAAGGAAGGGCAGGCAACTGGTCGACTTCATTTAAATAAACAAATAAAAAATAAGATAAACTCTCAGGAATAGATAAATAATAACAAAAAAATTGTAAAGTGGAGAAAGCGAGAGCGCGCGAATGCACTCAAGCAAACACAAACAGCACAGCACGATGCGTATTTTTTTTTAAATTGACAAAATAAATCAAAAATAAATCAAAAATAAAAATAAGTGGAAAAGGCGAGAGTGCGCGAGCACACAGGAGCAAAGACAAGCAGCGCAGCTTGATGCGTAGTAAAAAAAATAATAAATAGACAACTGGTCGACCTCATTAGAAATAAAAACCCAAAAGATTAGATAGACAAACAAACAAACACATAAATGTGGAGAGAAGGGCAGTGCGCGCAGGAGCAAAGGTAAACAGCAGACAGACCTGAATCCTTATCTTTACAAGGTCGACCTCAGAACTTTGTTCAGTTTGTCTCGGTGACGGATAATGGAAGGAAGGGCAGGCAACTGGTCGACTTCATTTAAATAAACAAATAAAAAATAAGATAAACTCTCAGGAATAGATAAATAATAACAAAAAAATTGTAAAGTGGAGAAAGCGAGAGCGCGCGAATGCACTCAAGCAAACACAAACAGCACAGCACGATGCGTATTTTTTTTAAATTGACAAAATAAATCAAAAATAAATCAAAAATAAAAATAAGTGGAAAAGGCGAGAGTGCGCGAGCACACAGGAGCAAAGACAAGCAGCGCAGCTTGATGCGTAGTAAAAAAAATAATAAATAGACAACTGGTCGACCTCATTAGAAATAAAAACCCAAAAGATTAGATAGACAAACAAACAAACACATAAATGTGGAGAGAAGGGCAGTGCGCGCAGGAGCAAAGGTAAACAGCAGACAGACCTGAATCCTTATCTTTACAAGGTCGACCTCAGAACTTTGTTCAGTTTGTCTCGGTGACGGATAATGGAAGGAAGGGCAGGCAACTGGTCGACTTCATTTAAATAAACAAATAAAAAATAAGATAAACTCTCAGGAATAGATAAATAATAACAAAAAAATTGTAAAGTGGAGAAAGCGAGAGCGCGCGAATGCACTCAAGCAAACACAAACAGCACAGCACGATGCGTATTTTTTTTTAAATTGACAAAATAAATCAAAAATAAATCAAAAATAAAAATAAGTGGAAAAGGCGAGAGTGCGCGAGCACACAGGAGCAAAGACAAGCAGCGCAGCTTGATGCGTAGTAAAAAAAATAATAAATAGACAACTGGTCGACCTCATTAGAAATAAAAACCCAAAAGATTAGATAGACAAACAAACAAACACATAAATGTGGAGAGAAGGGCAGTGCGCGCAGGAGCAAAGGTAAACAGCAGACAGACCTGAATCCTTATCTTTACAAGGTCGACCTCAGAACTTTGTTCAGTTTGTCTCGGTGACGGATAATGGAAGGAAGGGCAGGCAACTGGTCGACTTCATTTAAATAAACAAATAAAAAATAAGATAAACTCTCAGGAATAGATAAATAATAACAAAAAAATTGTAAAGTGGAGAAAGCGAGAGCGCGCGAATGCACTCAAGCAAACACAAACAGCACAGCACGATGCGTATTTTTTTTAAATTGACAAAATAAATCAAAAATAAATCAAAAATAAAAATAAGTGGAAAAGGCGAGAGTGCGCGAGCACACAGGAGCAAAGACAAGCAGCGCAGCTTGATGCGTAGTAAAAAAAATAATAAATAGACAACTGGTCGACCTCATTAGAAATAAAAACCCAAAAGATTAGATAGACAAACAAACAAACACATAAATGTGGAGAGAAGGGCAGTGCGCGCAGGAGCAAAGGTAAACAGCAGACAGACCTGAATCCTTATCTTTACAAGGTCGACCTCAGAACTTTGTTCAGTTTGTCTCGGTGACGGATAATGGAAGGAAGGGCAGGCAACTGGTCGACTTCATTTAAATAAACAAATAAAAAATAAGATAAACTCTCAGGAATAGATAAATAATAACAAAAAAATTGTAAAGTGGAGAAAGCGAGAGCGCGCGAATGCACTCAAGCAAACACAAACAGCACAGCACGATGCGTATTTTTTTTTAAATTGACAAAATAAATCAAAAATAAATCAAAAATAAAAATAAGTGGAAAAGGCGAGAGTGCGCGAGCACACAGGAGCAAAGACAAGCAGCGCAGCTTGATGCGTAGTAAAAAAAATAATAAATAGACAACTGGTCGACCTCATTAGAAATAAAAACCCAAAAGATTAGATAGACAAACAAACAAACACATAAATGTGGAGAGAAGGGCAGTGCGCGCAGGAGCAAAGGTAAACAGCAGACAGACCTGAATCCTTATCTTTACAAGGTCGACCTCAGAACTTTGTTCAGTTTGTCTCGGTGACGGATAATGGAAGGAAGGGCAGGCAACTGGTCGACTTCATTTAAATAAACAAATAAAAAATAAGATAAACTCTCAGGAATAGATAAATAATAACAAAAAAATTGTAAAGTGGAGAAAGCGAGAGCGCGCGAATGCACTCAAGCAAACACAAACAGCACAGCACGATGCGTATTTTTTTTAAATTGACAAAATAAATCAAAAATAAATCAAAAATAAAAATAAGTGGAAAAGGCGAGAGTGCGCGAGCACACAGGAGCAAAGACAAGCAGCGCAGCTTGATGCGTAGTAAAAAAAATAATAAATAGACAACTGGTCGACCTCATTAGAAATAAAAACCCAAAAGATTAGATAGACAAACAAACAAACACATAAATGTGGAGAGAAGGGCAGTGCGCGCAGGAGCAAAGGTAAACAGCAGACAGACCTGAATCCTTATCTTTACAAGGTCGACCTCAGAACTTTGTTCAGTTTGTCTCGGTGACGGATAATGGAAGGAAGGGCAGGCAACTGGTCGACTTCATTTAAATAAACAAATAAAAAATAAGATAAACTCTCAGGAATAGATAAATAATAACAAAAAAATTGTAAAGTGGAGAAAGCGAGAGCGCGCGAATGCACTCAAGCAAACACAAACAGCACAGCACGATGCGTATTTTTTTTTAAATTGACAAAATAAATCAAAAATAAATCAAAAATAAAAATAAGTGGAAAAGGCGAGAGTGCGCGAGCACACAGGAGCAAAGACAAGCAGCGCAGCTTGATGCGTAGTAAAAAAAATAATAAATAGACAACTGGTCGACCTCATTAGAAATAAAAACCCAAAAGATTAGATAGACAAACAAACAAACACATAAATGTGGAGAGAAGGGCAGTGCGCGCAGGAGCAAAGGTAAACAGCAGACAGACCTGAATCCTTATCTTTACAAGGTCGACCTCAGAACTTTGTTCAGTTTGTCTCGGTGACGGATAATGGAAGGAAGGGCAGGCAACTGGTCGACTTCATTTAAATAAACAAATAAAAAATAAGATAAACTCTCAGGAATAGATAAATAATAACAAAAAAATTGTAAAGTGGAGAAAGCGAGAGCGCGCGAATGCACTCAAGCAAACACAAACAGCACAGCACGATGCGTATTTTTTTTAAATTGACAAAATAAATCAAAAATAAATCAAAAATAAAAATAAGTGGAAAAGGCGAGAGTGCGCGAGCACACAGGAGCAAAGACAAGCAGCGCAGCTTGATGCGTAGTAAAAAAAATAATAAATAGACAACTGGTCGACCTCATTAGAAATAAAAACCCAAAAGATTAGATAGACAAACAAACAAACACATAAATGTGGAGAGAAGGGCAGTGCGCGCAGGAGCAAAGGTAAACAGCAGACAGACCTGAATCCTTATCTTTACAAGGTCGACCTCAGAACTTTGTTCAGTTTGTCTCGGTGACGGATAATGGAAGGAAGGGCAGGCAACTGGTCGACTTCATTTAAATAAACAAATAAAAAATAAGATAAACTCTCAGGAATAGATAAATAATAACAAAAAAATTGTAAAGTGGAGAAAGCGAGAGCGCGCGAATGCACTCAAGCAAACACAAACAGCACAGCACGATGCGTATTTTTTTTTAAATTGACAAAATAAATCAAAAATAAATCAAAAATAAAAATAAGTGGAAAAGGCGAGAGTGCGCGAGCACACAGGAGCAAAGACAAGCAGCGCAGCTTGATGCGTAGTAAAAAAAATAATAAATAGACAACTGGTCGACCTCATTAGAAATAAAAACCCAAAAGATTAGATAGACAAACAAACAAACACATAAATGTGGAGAGAAGGGCAGTGCGCGCAGGAGCAAAGGTAAACAGCAGACAGACCTGAATCCTTATCTTTACAAGGTCGACCTCAGAACTTTGTTCAGTTTGTCTCGGTGACGGATAATGGAAGGAAGGGCAGGCAACTGGTCGACTTCATTTAAATAAACAAATAAAAAATAAGATAAACTCTCAGGAATAGATAAATAATAACAAAAAAATTGTAAAGTGGAGAAAGCGAGAGCGCGCGAATGCACTCAAGCAAACACAAACAGCACAGCACGATGCGTATTTTTTTTAAATTGACAAAATAAATCAAAAATAAATCAAAAATAAAAATAAGTGGAAAAGGCGAGAGTGCGCGAGCACACAGGAGCAAAGACAAGCAGCGCAGCTTGATGCGTAGTAAAAAAAATAATAAATAGACAACTGGTCGACCTCATTAGAAATAAAAACCCAAAAGATTAGATAGACAAACAAACAAACACATAAATGTGGAGAGAAGGGCAGTGCGCGCAGGAGCAAAGGTAAACAGCAGACAGACCTGAATCCTTATCTTTACAAGGTCGACCTCAGAACTTTGTTCAGTTTGTCTCGGTGACGGATAATGGAAGGAAGGGCAGGCAACTGGTCGACTTCATTTAAATAAACAAATAAAAAATAAGATAAACTCTCAGGAATAGATAAATAATAACAAAAAAATTGTAAAGTGGAGAAAGCGAGAGCGCGCGAATGCACTCAAGCAAACACAAACAGCACAGCACGATGCGTATTTTTTTTTAAATTGACAAAATAAATCAAAAATAAATCAAAAATAAAAATAAGTGGAAAAGGCGAGAGTGCGCGAGCACACAGGAGCAAAGACAAGCAGCGCAGCTTGATGCGTAGTAAAAAAAATAATAAATAGACAACTGGTCGACCTCATTAGAAATAAAAACCCAAAAGATTAGATAGACAAACAAACAAACACATAAATGTGGAGAGAAGGGCAGTGCGCGCAGGAGCAAAGGTAAACAGCAGACAGACCTGAATCCTTATCTTTACAAGGTCGACCTCAGAACTTTGTTCAGTTTGTCTCGGTGACGGATAATGGAAGGAAGGGCAGGCAACTGGTCGACTTCATTTAAATAAACAAATAAAAAATAAGATAAACTCTCAGGAATAGATAAATAATAACAAAAAAATTGTAAAGTGGAGAAAGCGAGAGCGCGCGAATGCACTCAAGCAAACACAAACAGCACAGCACGATGCGTATTTTTTTTAAATTGACAAAATAAATCAAAAATAAATCAAAAATAAAAATAAGTGGAAAAGGCGAGAGTGCGCGAGCACACAGGAGCAAAGACAAGCAGCGCAGCTTGATGCGTAGTAAAAAAAATAATAAATAGACAACTGGTCGACCTCATTAGAAATAAAAACCCAAAAGATTAGATAGACAAACAAACAAACACATAAATGTGGAGAGAAGGGCAGTGCGCGCAGGAGCAAAGGTAAACAGCAGACAGACCTGAATCCTTATCTTTACAAGGTCGACCTCAGAACTTTGTTCAGTTTGTCTCGGTGACGGATAATGGAAGGAAGGGCAGGCAACTGGTCGACTTCATTTAAATAAACAAATAAAAAATAAGATAAACTCTCAGGAATAGATAAATAATAACAAAAAAATTGTAAAGTGGAGAAAGCGAGAGCGCGCGAATGCACTCAAGCAAACACAAACAGCACAGCACGATGCGTATTTTTTTTTAAATTGACAAAATAAATCAAAAATAAATCAAAAATAAAAATAAGTGGAAAAGGCGAGAGTGCGCGAGCACACAGGAGCAAAGACAAGCAGCGCAGCTTGATGCGTAGTAAAAAAAATAATAAATAGACAACTGGTCGACCTCATTAGAAATAAAAACCCAAAAGATTAGATAGACAAACAAACAAACACATAAATGTGGAGAGAAGGGCAGTGCGCGCAGGAGCAAAGGTAAACAGCAGACAGACCTGAATCCTTATCTTTACAAGGTCGACCTCAGAACTTTGTTCAGTTTGTCTCGGTGACGGATAATGGAAGGAAGGGCAGGCAACTGGTCGACTTCATTTAAATAAACAAATAAAAAATAAGATAAACTCTCAGGAATAGATAAATAATAACAAAAAAATTGTAAAGTGGAGAAAGCGAGAGCGCGCGAATGCACTCAAGCAAACACAAACAGCACAGCACGATGCGTATTTTTTTTTAAATTGACAAAATAAATCAAAAATAAATCAAAAATAAAAATAAGTGGAAAAGGCGAGAGTGCGCGAGCACACAGGAGCAAAGACAAGCAGCGCAGCTTGATGCGTAGTAAAAAAAATAATAAATAGACAACTGGTCGACCTCATTAGAAATAAAAACCCAAAAGATTAGATAGACAAACAAACAAACACATAAATGTGGAGAGAAGGGCAGTGCGCGCAGGAGCAAAGGTAAACAGCAGACAGACCTGAATCCTTATCTTTACAAGGTCGACCTCAGAACTTTGTTCAGTTTGTCTCGGTGACGGATAATGGAAGGAAGGGCAGGCAACTGGTCGACTTCATTTAAATAAACAAATAAAAAATAAGATAAACTCTCAGGAATAGATAAATAATAACAAAAAAATTGTAAAGTGGAGAAAGCGAGAGCGCGCGAATGCACTCAAGCAAACACAAACAGCACAGCACGATGCGTATTTTTTTTTAAATTGACAAAATAAATCAAAAATAAATCAAAAATAAAAATAAGTGGAAAAGGCGAGAGTGCGCGAGCACACAGGAGCAAAGACAAGCAGCGCAGCTTGATGCGTAGTAAAAAAAATAATAAATAGACAACTGGTCGACCTCATTAGAAATAAAAACCCAAAAGATTAGATAGACAAACAAACAAACACATAAATGTGGAGAGAAGGGCAGTGCGCGCAGGAGCAAAGGTAAACAGCAGACAGACCTGAATCCTTATCTTTACAAGGTCGACCTCAGAACTTTGTTCAGTTTGTCTCGGTGACGGATAATGGAAGGAAGGGCAGGCAACTGGTCGACTTCATTTAAATAAACAAATAAAAAATAAGATAAACTCTCAGGAATAGATAAATAATAACAAAAAAATTGTAAAGTGGAGAAAGCGAGAGCGCGCGAATGCACTCAAGCAAACACAAACAGCACAGCACGATGCGTATTTTTTTTTAAATTGACAAAATAAATCAAAAATAAATCAAAAATAAAA
The DNA here is from genome assembly GCF_023159225.1 of Perognathus longimembris pacificus. Taxonomy (NCBI): domain Eukaryota; kingdom Metazoa; phylum Chordata; class Mammalia; order Rodentia; family Heteromyidae; genus Perognathus; species Perognathus longimembris. Next base: position 142,863 of record NW_025959880.1, on the reverse strand, counting down.
ATAAGTGGAAAAGGCGAGAGTGCGCGAGCACACAGGAGCAAAGACAAGCAGCGCAGCTTGATGCGTAGTAAAAAAAATAATAAATAGACAACTGGTCGACCTCATTAGAAATAAAAACCCAAAAGATTAGATAGACAAACAAACAAACACATAAATGTGGAGAGAAGGGCAGTGCGCGCAGGAGCAAAGGTAAACAGCAGACAGACCTGAATCCTTATCTTTACAAGGTCGACCTCAGAACTTTGTTCAGTTTGTCTCGGTGACGGATAATGGAAGGAAGGGCAGGCAACTGGTCGACTTCATTTAAATAAACAAATAAAAAATAAGATAAACTCTCAGGAATAGATAAATAATAACAAAAAAATTGTAAAGTGGAGAAAGCGAGAGCGCGCGAATGCACTCAAGCAAACACAAACAGCACAGCACGATGCGTATTTTTTTTTAAATTGACAAAATAAATCAAAAATAAATCAAAAATAAAAATAAGTGGAAAAGGCGAGAGTGCGCGAGCACACAGGAGCAAAGACAAGCAGCGCAGCTTGATGCGTAGTAAAAAAAATAATAAATAGACAACTGGTCGACCTCATTAGAAATAAAAACCCAAAAGATTAGATAGACAAACAAACAAACACATAAATGTGGAGAGAAGGGCAGTGCGCGCAGGAGCAAAGGTAAACAGCAGACAGACCTGAATCCTTATCTTTACAAGGTCGACCTCAGAACTTTGTTCAGTTTGTCTCGGTGACGGATAATGGAAGGAAGGGCAGGCAACTGGTCGACTTCATTTAAATAAACAAATAAAAAATAAGATAAACTCTCAGGAATAGATAAATAATAACAAAAAAATTGTAAAGTGGAGAAAGCGAGAGCGCGCGAATGCACTCAAGCAAACACAAACAGCACAGCACGATGCGTATTTTTTTTAAATTGACAAAATAAATCAAAAATAAATCAAAAATAAAAATAAGTGGAAAAGGCGAGAGTGCGCGAGCACACAGGAGCAAAGACAAGCAGCGCAGCTTGATGCGTAGTAAAAAAAATAATAAATAGACAACTGGTCGACCTCATTAGAAATAAAAACCCAAAAGATTAGATAGACAAACAAACAAACACATAAATGTGGAGAGAAGGGCAGTGCGCGCAGGAGCAAAGGTAAACAGCAGACAGACCTGAATCCTTATCTTTACAAGGTCGACCTCAGAACTTTGTTCAGTTTGTCTCGGTGACGGATAATGGAAGGAAGGGCAGGCAACTGGTCGACTTCATTTAAATAAACAAATAAAAAATAAGATAAACTCTCAGGAATAGATAAATAATAACAAAAAAATTGTAAAGTGGAGAAAGCGAGAGCGCGCGAATGCACTCAAGCAAACACAAACAGCACAGCACGATGCGTATTTTTTTTTAAATTGACAAAATAAATCAAAAATAAATCAAAAATAAAAATAAGTGGAAAAGGCGAGAGTGCGCGAGCACACAGGAGCAAAGACAAGCAGCGCAGCTTGATGCGTAGTAAAAAAAATAATAAATAGACAACTGGTCGACCTCATTAGAAATAAAAACCCAAAAGATTAGATAGACAAACAAACAAACACATAAATGTGGAGAGAAGGGCAGTGCGCGCAGGAGCAAAGGTAAACAGCAGACAGACCTGAATCCTTATCTTTACAAGGTCGACCTCAGAACTTTGTTCAGTTTGTCTCGGTGACGGATAATGGAAGGAAGGGCAGGCAACTGGTCGACTTCATTTAAATAAACAAATAAAAAATAAGATAAACTCTCAGGAATAGATAAATAATAACAAAAAAATTGTAAAGTGGAGAAAGCGAGAGCGCGCGAATGCACTCAAGCAAACACAAACAGCACAGCACGATGCGTATTTTTTTAAATTGACAAAATAAATCAAAAATAAATCAAAAATAAAAATAAGTGGAAAAGGCGAGAGTGCGCGAGCACACAGGAGCAAAGACAAGCAGCGCAGCTTGATGCGTAGTAAAAAAAATAATAAATAGACAACTGGTCGACCTCATTAGAAATAAAAACCCAAAAGATTAGATAGACAAACAAACAAACACATAAATGTGGAGAGAAGGGCAGTGCGCGCAGGAGCAAAGGTAAACAGCAGACAGACCTGAATCCTTATCTTTACAAGGTCGACCTCAGAACTTTGTTCAGTTTGTCTCGGTGACGGATAATGGAAGGAAGGGCAGGCAACTGGTCGACTTCATTTAAATAAACAAATAAAAAATAAGATAAACTCTCAGGAATAGATAAATAATAACAAAAAAATTGTAAAGTGGAGAAAGCGAGAGCGCGCGAATGCACTCAAGCAAACACAAACAGCACAGCACGATGCGTATTTTTTTTTAAATTGACAAAATAAATCAAAAATAAATCAAAAATAAAAATAAGTGGAAAAGGCGAGAGTGCGCGAGCACACAGGAGCAAAGACAAGCAGCGCAGCTTGATGCGTAGTAAAAAAAATAATAAATAGACAACTGGTCGACCTCATTAGAAATAAAAACCCAAAAGATTAGATAGACAAACAAACAAACACATAAATGTGGAGAGAAGGGCAGTGCGCGCAGGAGCAAAGGTAAACAGCAGACAGACCTGAATCCTTATCTTTACAAGGTCGACCTCAGAACTTTGTTCAGTTTGTCTCGGTGACGGATAATGGAAGGAAGGGCAGGCAACTGGTCGACTTCATTTAAATAAACAAATAAAAAATAAGATAAACTCTCAGGAATAGATAAATAATAACAAAAAATTGTAAAGTGGAGAAAGCGAGAGCGCGCGAATGCACTCAAGCAAACACAAACAGCACAGCACGATGCGTATTTTTTTTAAATTGACAAAATAAATCAAAAATAAATCAAAAATAAAAATAAGTGGAAAAGGCGAGAGTGCGCGAGCACACAGGAGCAAAGACAAGCAGCGCAGCTTGATGCGTAGTAAAAAAAATAATAAATAGACAACTGGTCGACCTCATTAGAAATAAAAACCCAAAAGATTAGATAGACAAACAAACAAACACATAAATGTGGAGAGAAGGGCAGTGCGCGCAGGAGCAAAGGTAAACAGCAGACAGACCTGAATCCTTATCTTTACAAGGTCGACCTCAGAACTTTGTTCAGTTTGTCTCGGTGACGGATAATGGAAGGAAGGGCAGGCAACTGGTCGACTTCATTTAAATAAACAAATAAAAAATAAGATAAACTCTCAGGAATAGATAAATAATAACAAAAAAATTGTAAAGTGGAGAAAGCGAGAGCGCGCGAATGCACTCAAGCAAACACAAACAGCACAGCACGATGCGTATTTTTTTTTAAATTGACAAAATAAATCAAAAATAAATCAAAAATAAAAATAAGTGGAAAAGGCGAGAGTGCGCGAGCACACAGGAGCAAAGACAAGCAGCGCAGCTTGATGCGTAGTAAAAAAAATAATAAATAGACAACTGGTCGACCTCATTAGAAATAAAAACCCAAAAGATTAGATAGACAAACAAACAAACACATAAATGTGGAGAGAAGGGCAGTGCGCGCAGGAGCAAAGGTAAACAGCAGACAGACCTGAATCCTTATCTTTACAAGGTCGACCTCAGAACTTTGTTCAGTTTGTCTCGGTGACGGATAATGGAAGGAAGGGCAGGCAACTGGTCGACTTCATTTAAATAAACAAATAAAAAATAAGATAAACTCTCAGGAATAGATAAATAATAACAAAAAATTGTAAAGTGGAGAAAGCGAGAGCGCGCGAATGCACTCAAGCAAACACAAACAGCACAGCACGATGCGTATTTTTTTTAAATTGACAAAATAAATCAAAAATAAATCAAAAATAAAAATAAGTGGAAAAGGCGAGAGTGCGCGAGCACACAGGAGCAAAGACAAGCAGCGCAGCTTGATGCGTAGTAAAAAAATAATAAATAGACAACTGGTCGACCTCATTAGAAATAAAAACCCAAAAGATTAGATAGACAAACAAACAAACACATAAATGTGGAGAGAAGGGCAGTGCGCGCAGGAGCAAAGGTAAACAGCAGACAGACCTGAATCCTTATCTTTACAAGGTCGACCTCAGAACTTTGTTCAGTTTGTCTCGGTGACGGATAATGGAAGGAAGGGCAGGCAACTGGTCGACTTCATTTAAATAAACAAATAAAAAATAAGATAAACTCTCAGGAATAGATAAATAATAACAAAAAATTGTAAAGTGGAGAAAGCGAGAGCGCGCGAATGCACTCAAGCAAACACAAACAGCACAGCACGATGCGTATTTTTTTTTAAATTGACAAAATAAATCAAAAATAAATCAAAAATAAAAATAAGTGGAAAAGGCGAGAGTGCGCGAGCACACAGGAGCAAAGACAAGCAGCGCAGCTTGATGCGTAGTAAAAAAAATAATAAATAGACAACTGGTCGACCTCATTAGAAATAAAAACCCAAAAGATTAGATAGACAAACAAACAAACACATAAATGTGGAGAGAAGGGCAGTGCGCGCAGGAGCAAAGGTAAACAGCAGACAGACCTGAATCCTTATCTTTACAAGGTCGACCTCAGAACTTTGTTCAGTTTGTCTCGGTGACGGATAATGGAAGGAAGGGCAGGCAACTGGTCGACTTCATTTAAATAAACAAATAAAAAATAAGATAAACTCTCAGGAATAGATAAATAATAACAAAAAAATTGTAAAGTGGAGAAAGCGAGAGCGCGCGAATGCACTCAAGCAAACACAAACAGCACAGCACGATGCGTATTTTTTTTTAAAATTGACAAAATAAATCAAAAATAAATCAAAAATAAAAATAAGTGGAAAAGGCGAGAGTGCGCGAGCACACAGGAGCAAAGACAAGCAGCGCAGCTTGATGCGTAGTAAAAAAAATAATAAATAGACAACTGGTCGACCTCATTAGAAATAAAAACCCAAAAGATTAGATAGACAAACAAACAAACACATAAATGTGGAGAGAAGGGCAGTGCGCGCAGGAGCAAAGGTAAACAGCAGACAGACCTGAATCCTTATCTTTACAAGGTCGACCTCAGAACTTTGTTCAGTTTGTCTCGGTGACGGATAATGGAAGGAAGGGCAGGCAACTGGTCGACTTCATTTAAATAAACAAATAAAAAATAAGATAAACTCTCAGGAATAGATAAATAATAACAAAAAAATTGTAAAGTGGAGAAAGCGAGAGCGCGCGAATGCACTCAAGCAAACACAAACAGCACAGCACGATGCGTATTTTTTTAAAATTGACAAAATAAATAAAAAATAAATCAAAAATAAAAATAAGTGGAAAAGGCGAGAGTGCGCGAGCACACAGGAGCAAAGACAAGCAGCGCAGCTTGATGCGTAGTAAAAAAATAATAAATAGACAACTGGTCGACCTCATTAGAAATAAAAACCCAAAAGATTAGATAGACAAACAAACAAACACATAAATGTGGAGAGAAGGGCAGTGCGCGCAGGAGCAAAGGTAAACAGCAGACAGACCTGAATCCTTATCTTTACAAGGTCGACCTCAGAACTTTGTTCAGTTTGTCTCGGTGACGGATAATGGAAGGAAGGGCAGGCAACTGGTCGACTTCATTTAAATAAACAAATAAAAAATAAGATAAACTCTCAGGAATAGATAAATAATAACAAAAAATTGTAAAGTGGAGAAAGCGAGAGCGCGCGAATGCACTCAAGCAAACACAAACAGCACAGCACGATGCGTATTTTTTTTTAAATTGACAAAATAAATCAAAAATAAATCAAAAATAAAAATAAGTGGAAAAGGCGAGAGTGCGCGAGCACACAGGAGCAAAGACAAGCAGCGCAGCTTGATGCGTAGTAAAAAAAATAATAAATAGACAACTGGTCGACGTCATTAGATATAAAACCCAAAAGATTAGATAGACAAACAAACAAACACATAAATGTGGAGAGAAGGGCAGTGCGGGCAGGAGCAAAGGTAAACAGCAGACAGACCTGAATCCTTATCTTTACAAGGTCGACCTCAGAACTTTGTTCAGTTTGTCTCGGTGACGGATAATGGAAGGAAGGGCAGGCAACTGGTCGACTTCATTTAAATAAACAAATAAAAAATAAGATAAACTCTCAGGAATCGATAAATAATAACAAAAAATTGTAAAGTGGAGAAAGCGAGAGCGCGCGAATGCACTCAAGCAAACACAAACAGCACAGCACGATGCGTATTTTTTTAAAAATTGACAAAATAAATAAAAAATAAATCAAAAATAAAAATAAGTGGAAAAGGCGAGAGTGCGCGAGCACACAGGAGCAAAGACAAGCAGCGCAGCTTGATGCGTAG
>NW_025959880.1:96505-136042 GCF_023159225.1 Perognathus longimembris pacificus | reverse complement strand
AAGCTGCGCTGCTTGTCTTTGCTCCTGTGTGCTCGCGCACTCTCGCCTTTTCCAGTTATTTTTATTTTTGATTTATTTTTGATTTATTTTGTCAATTTTTTTTAAAAAATACGCATCGTGCTGTGCTGTTTGTTTTGCTTGAGTGCATTCGCGCGCTCTCGCTTTTTCCACTTTACAATTTTTTGTTATTATTTATCTATTCCTGAGAGTTTATCTTATTTTTTTTTGGTTATTTAAATGAAGTCGACCAGTTGCCTGCCCTTCCTTCCATTATCCGTCACCGAGACAAACTGAACAAAGTTCTGAGGTCAACCTTGTAAAGATAAGATTCAGGTCTGTCTGCTGTTTACATTTGCTCCTGCGCTCACTGCCCTTCTCTCCACATTATGTGTTTGTTTGTTTGTCTATCTAATCTTTTGGGTTTTATTTCTAATGAGGTCGACCAGTTGTCTATTTATTATTTTTTTTTACTACGCATCAAGCTGCGCTGCTTATCTTTGCTCCTGTGTGCTCGCGCACTCTCGCCTTTTCCACTTATTGTTATTTTTTATTTATTTTTGATTTATTTTGTCAATATAAAAAAAAAATACGCATCGTGCTGTGCCGTTTGTGTTTGCTTGAGTGCATTCGTGCGCTCTCGCTTTCTCCACTTTACAATTTTTTGGATATTATTTATCTATTCCTGAGAGTTTATCTTATTTTTTATTTGTTTATTTAAATGAAGTCGACCAGTTGCTTGCCCTTCCTTCCATTATCCGTCACCGAGACAAACTGAACAAAGTTCTGAGGTCGACCTTGTAAAGATAAGGATTCAGGTCTGTCTGCTGTTTACCTTTGCTCCTGCGCGCACTGCCCTTCTCTCCACATTTATGTGTTTGTTTGTTTGTCTATCTAATCTTTTGGGTTTTTATTTCTAATGAGGTCGACCAGTTGTCTATTTATTACTTTTTTTACTACGCATCAAGCTGCGCTGCTTGTGTTTGCTCCTGTGTGCTCGCGCACTCTCGCCTTTTCCACTTATTTTTATTTTTGATTTATTTTTGATTTATTTTGTCAATTTTTTTAAAAAATACGCATCGTGCTGTGCTGTTTGTGTTTGCTTGATTGCAATCGCGTGCTCTCGCTTTCTCCACTTTACAATTTTTTTGTTATTATTTATCTATTCCTGAGAGTTTATCTTATTTTTTATTTGTTTATTTAAATGAAGTCGACCAGTTGCCTGCCCTTCCTTCCATTATCCGTCACCGAGACAAACTGAACAGAGTTCTGAGGTCGACCTTGTAAAGATAAGTATTCAGGTCTGTCTGCTGTTTACCTTTGGTCTTGTGCGCACTGCCCTTCTCTCCACATTTATGTGTTTGTTTGTTTGTCTATCTAATCTTTTGGGTTTTTATTTCTAATGAGGTCGACCAGTTGTCTATTTATTATTTTTTTTACTACGCATCAAGCTTCGCTGCTTGTCTTTGCTCCTGTGTGCTCGCGCACTCTCGCCTTTTCCACTTATTTTTATTTTTGATTTATTTTTGATTTAGTTTGTCAATTTAAAAAAAAATACGCATCGTGCTGTGCTGTTTGTGTTTGCTTGAGTGCATTCGCGCGCTCTCGCTTTCTCCACTTTACAATTTTTTTGTTATTATTTATCTATTCCTGAGAGTTTATCTTATTTTTTATTTGTTTATTTAAATGAAGTCGACCAGTTGCCTGCCCTTCCTTCCATTATCCGTCACCGAGACAAACTGAACAAAGTTCTGAGGTCGACCTTGTAAAGATAAGGATTCAGGTCTGTCTGCTGTTTACCTTTGCTCCTGCGCGCACTGCCCTTCTCTCCACAATTATGTGTTTGTTTGTTTGTCTATCTAAACTTTTGGGTTTTTATTTCTAATGAGGTCGACCAGTTGTCTATTTATTATTTTTTTTACTACGCATCAAGCTGCGCTGCTTGTCTTTGCTCCTGTGTGCTCGCGCACTCTCGCCTTTTCCACTTATTTTTATTTTTTATTTATTTTTTATTTATTTTGTCAATTTAAAAAAAAATACGCATCGTGCTGTGCTGTTTTTGTTTGCTTGAGTGCATTCGCGCACTCTCGCTTTCTCCACTTTACAAGTTTTTTGTTATTATTTATATATTCCTGAGAGTTTATCTTATTTTTTATTTGTTTACTTAAATGAAGTCGACCAGTTGCCTGCCCTTCCTTCCATTACCGGTCACCGAGACAAACTGAACAAAGTTCTGAGGTCGACCTTGTAATCATAAGGATTCAGGTCTGTCTGCTGTTTACCTTTGCTCCTGCGTGCACTGCCCTTCTCTCCACATTTATGTGTTTGTTTGTTTGTCTATCTAATCTTTTGGGTTTTTATTTCTAATGAGGTCGACCAGTTGTCTATTTATTATTTTTTTTACTACGCATCAAGCTGCGCTGCTTGTCTTTGCTCCTGTGTGCTCGCGCACTCTCGCCTTTTCCACTTATTTTTATTTTTGATTTATTTTGTCAATTTAAAAAAATACGCATCGTGCTGTGCTGTTTGTGTTTGCTTGAGTGCATTCGCGCGCTCTCGCTTTCTCACTTTACAATTTTTTTGTTATTATTTATCTAATCCTGAGAGTTTATCTTATTTTTTATTTGTTTATTTAAATGAAGTCGACCAGTTGCCTGCCCTTCCTTCCATTATCCGTCACCGAGACAAACTGAACAAAGTTCTGAGGTCGACCTTGTAAAGATAAGGATTCAGGTCTGTCTGCTGTTTACCTTTGCTCCTGCGCGCACTGCCCTTCTCTCCACATTTATGTGTTTGTTTGTTTGTCTATCTAATCTTTTGGGTTTTTATTTCTAATGAGGTCGACCAGTTGTCTATTTATTATTTTTTTTTACTACGCATCAAGCTGCGCTGCTTGTCTTTGCTCCTGTGTGCTCGCGCACTCTCGCCTTTTCCACTTATTTTTATTTTTGATTTATTTTTGATTTATTTTGTCAATTTTAAAAAAAATACGCATCGTGCTGTGCTGTTTGAGTTTGCTTGAGTGCATTCGCGCGCTCTCGCTTTCTCCACTTTACAATTTTTTTGTTATTATTTATCTATTCCTGAGAGTTTATCTTATTTTTTATTTGTTTATTTAAATGAAGTCGACCAGTTGCCTGCCCTTCCTTCCATTATCCGTCACCGAGACAAACTGAACAAAGTTCTGAGGTCGACCTTGTAAAGATAAGGATTCAGGTCTGTGTGCTGTTTACCATTGCTCCTGCGCGCACTGCCCTTCTCTCCACATTTATGTGTTTGTTTGTTTGTCTATCTAAACTTTTGGGTTTTTATTTCTAATGGGGTCGACCAGTTGTCTATTTATTATTTTTTTTACTACGCATCAAGCTGCGCTGCTTGCTTTCCTCCTGTGTGCTCGCGCACTCTCGCCTTTTCCACTTATTTTTATTTTTGATTTATTTTTGATTTATTTTGTCAATTGTTAAAAAAAATACGCATCGTGCTGTGCTGTTTGTGTTTGCTTGAGTGCATTCGCGCGCTCTCGCTTTCTCCACTTTACAATATTTTTGTTATTATTTATATATACCTGAGAGTTTATCTTATTTTTTAGTTGTTTATTTAAATGAAGTCGACCAGTTGCCTGCCCTTCCTTCCATTATCCGTCACAGAGACAAACTGAACAAAGTTCTGAGGTCGACCTTGTAAACATAAGGATTCAGGTCTGTCTGCTGTTTACCTTTGCTCCTGCGTGCACTGCCCTTCTCTCCACATTTATGTGTTTGTTTGTTTGTCTATCTAATCTTTTGGGTTTTTATTTCTAATGAGGTCGACCAGTTGTCTATTTATTATTTTTTTTATTACGCATCAAGCTGCGCTGCTTGTCTTTATTCCTGTGTGCTCGCGCACTCTCGCCTTTTCCACTTATTTTTATTTTTGATTTATTTTTGATTTATTTTGTCAATTTAAAAAAAAATACGCATCGTACTGTGCTGTTTGTGTTTGCTTGAGTGCATTCGCGCGCTCTCGCTTTCTCCACTTTACAATTTTTTTGTTATTATTTATCTAATCCTGAGAGTTTATCTTATTTTTTATTTGTTTATTTAAATGAAGTCGACCAGTTGCCTGCCCTTCCTTCCATTATCCGTCACCGAGACAAACTGAACAAAGTTCTGAGGTCGACCTTGTAAAGATAAGGATTCAGGTCTGTCTGCTGTTTACCTTTGCTCCTGCGCGCACTGCCCTTCTCTCCACATTTATGTGTTTGTTTGTTTGTCTATCTAATCTTTTGGGTTTTTATTTCTAATGAGGTCGACCAGTTGTCTATTTATTATTTTTTTTACTACGCATCAAGCTGCGCTGCTTGTCTTTGCTCCTGTGTGCTCGCGCACTCTCGCCTTTTCCACTTATTTTTATTTTTGATTTATTTTTGATTTATATTGTCAATTTTAAAAAAAAATACGCATCGTGCTGTGCTGTTTGAGTTTGCTTGAGTGCATTCGCGCGCTCTCGCTTTCTCCACTTTACAATTTTTTTGTTATTATTTATCTATTCCTGAGAGTTTATCTTATTTTTTATTTGTTTATTTAAATGAAGTCGACCAGTTGCCTGCCCTTCCTTCCATTATCCGTCACCGAGACAAACTGAACAAAGTTCTGAGGTCGACCTTGTAAAGATAAGGATTCAGGTCTGTGTGCTGTTTACCATTGCTCCTGCGCGCACTGCCCTTCTCTCCACATTTATGTGTTTCTTTGATTGTCTATCTAATCTTTTGGGTTTTTATTTCTAATGTGGTCGACCAGTTGTCTATTTATTATTTTTTTTACTACGCATCAAGCTGCGCTGCTTGTCTTTGCTCCTGTGTGCTCGGGCACTCTCGCCTTTTCTACTTATTTTTATTTTTGATTTATTTTTGATTTATTTTGTCAATTTTTTAAAAAAAAAACGCATCGTGCTGTGCTGTTTGTGTTTGCTTGAGTGCATTCGCGCGCTCTCGCTTTCTCCACTTTACAATTTTTTTGTTATTATTTATCTATTCCTGAGAGTTTATCTTATTTTTTATTTGTTTATTTAAATGAAGTCGACCAGTTGCCTGCCCTTCCTTCCATTATCCGTCACCGAGACAAACTGAACAAAGTTCTGAGGTCGACCTTGTAAAGATAAAGATTCAGGTCTGTCTGCTGTTTACCTTTGCTCCTGTGCGCACTGCCCTTCTCTCCACATTTATGTGTTTGTTTGTTTGTCTATCTAAACTTTTGGGTTTTTATTTCTAATGGGGTCGACCAGTTGTCTATTTATTATTTTTTTTACTACGCATCAAGCTGCGCTGCTTGTCTTTCCTCCTGTGTGCTCGCGCACTCTCGCCTTTTCCACTTATTTTTATTTTTGATTTATTTTTGATTTATTTTGTCAATTTTTAAAAAAAATACGCATCGTGCTGTGCTGTTTGTGTTTGCTTGAGTGCATTCGCGCGCTCTCGCTTTCTCCACTTTACAATATTTTTGTTATTATTTATATATACCTGAGAGTTTATCTTATTTTTTAGTTGTTTATTTAAATGAAGTCGACCAGTTGCCTGCCCTTCCTTCCATTATCCGTCACAGAGACAAACTGAACAAAGTTCTGAGGTCGACCTTGTAAAGATAAGGATTCAGGTCTGTCTGCTGTTTACCTTTGCTCCTGCGCGCACTGCCCTTCTCTCCACATTTATGTGTTTGTTTGTTTGTCTATCTAATCTTTTGGATTTTTATTTCTAATGAGGTCGACCAGTTGTCTATTTATTATTTTTTTTACTACGCATCAAGCTGCGCTGCTTGTCTTTATTCCTGTGTGCTCGCGCAATCTCGCCTTTTCCACTTATTTTTATTTTTGATTTATTTTTGATTTATTTTGTCAATTTAAAAAAAAAATACGCATCGTGCTGTGCTGTTTGTGTTTGCTTGAGTGCATTCGCGCGCTCTCACTTTCTCCACTTTACAATTTTTTTGTTATTATTTATCTATTCCTGAGAATTTATCTTATTTTTTATTTGTTTATTTAAATGAAGTCGACCAGTTGCCTGCCCTTCCTTCCAATATCCGTCACCGAGACAAACTGAACAAAGTTCTGAGGTCGACCTTGTAAAGATAAGGATTCAGGTCTGTCTGCTGTTTACCTTTGCTCCTGCGCGCACTGCCGTTCTCTCCACATTTATGTGTTTGTTTGTTTGTCTATCTAATCTTTTGGGTTTTTATTTCTAATGAGGTCGACCAGTTGTCTATTTATTATTTTTTTTACTACGCATCAAGCTGCGCTGCTTGTCTTTGCTCCTGTGTGCTCGCGCACTCTCGCCTTTTCCACTTATTTTTATTTTTGATTTATTTTTGATTTATTTGGTCAATTTAAAAAAAATACGCATCGTGCTGTGCTGTTTGTGTTTGCTTGAGTGCATTCGCGCGCTCTCGCTTTCTCCACTTTACAATTTTTTTGTTATTATTTATCTATTCCTGAGAGTTTATCTTATTTTTTATTTGTTTATTTAAATGAAGTCGACCAGTTGCCTGCCCTTCCTTCCATTATCGGTCACCGAGACAAACTGAACAAAGTTCTGAGGTCGACCTTGTAAAGATAAGGATTCAGGTCTGTCTGCTGTTTACCTTTGCTCCTGCGTGCACTGCCCTTCTCTCCACATTTATGTGTTTGTTTGTTTGTCTATCTAATCTTTTGGGTTTTTATTTCTAATGAGGTCGACCAGTTGTCTATTTATTATTTTTTTTATTACGCATCAAGCTGCGCTGCTTGTCTTTTTATTCCTGTGTGCTCGCGCACTCTCCCCTTTTCCACTTATTTTTATTTTTGATTTATTTTTGATTTATTTTGTCAATTTTAAAAAAAAATACGCATCGTGCTGTGCTATTTGAGTTTGCTTGAGTGCATTCGCGCGCTCTCGCTTTCTCCACTTTACAATTTTTTTGTTATTATTTATCTATTCCTGAGAGTTTATCTTATTTTTTATTTGTTTATTTAAATGAAGTCGACCAGTTGCCTGCCCTTCCTTCCATTATCCGTCACCGAGACAAACTGAACAAAGTTCTGAGGTCGACCTTGTAAAGATAAGGATTCAGGTCTGTGTGCTGTTTACCATTGCTCCTGCGCGCACTGCCCTTCTCTCCACATTTATGTGTTTCTTTGATTGTCTATCTAATCTTTTGGGTTTTTATTTCTAATGTGGTCGACCAGTTGTCTATTTATTATTTTTTTTACTACGCATCAAGCTGCGCTGCTTGTCTTTGCTCCTGTGTGCTCGGGCACTCTCGCCTTTTCTACTTATTTTTATTTTTGATTTATTTTTGATTTATTTTGTCAATTTTTTAAAAAAAACGCATCGTGCTGTGCTGTTTGTGTTTGCTTGAGTGCATTCGCGCGCTCTCGCTTTCTCCACTTTACAATTTTTTTGTTATTATTTATCTATTCCTGAGAGTTTATCTTATTTTTTATTTGTTTATTTAAATGAAGTCGACCAGTTGCCTGCCCTTCCTTCCATTATCCGTCACCGAGACAAACTGAACAAAGTTCTGAGGTCGACCTTGTAAAGATAAAGATTCAGGTCTGTCTGCTGTTTAACTTTGCTCCTGTGCGCACTGCCCTTCTCTCCACATTTATGTGTTTGTTTGTTTGTCTATCTAAACTTTTGGGTTTTTATTTCTAATGGGGTCGACCAGTTGTCTATTTATTATTTTTTTTACTACGCATCAAGCTGCGCTGCTTGTCTTTCCTCCTGTGTGCTCGCGCACTCTCGCCTTTTCCACTTATTTTTATTTTTGATTTATTTTTGATTTATTTTGTCAATTTTTAAAAAAAATACGCATCGTGCTGTGCTGTTTGTGTTTGCTTGAGTGCATTCGCGCGCTCTCGCTTTCTCCACTTTACAATATTTTTGTTATTATTTATATATACCTGAGAGTTTATCTTATTTTTTAGTTGTTTATTTAAATGAAGTCGACCAGTTGCCTGCCCTTCCTTCCATTATCCGTCACAGAGACAAACTGAACAAAGTTCTGAGGTCGACCTTGTAAAGATAAGGATTCAGGTCTGTCTGCTGTTTACCTTTGCTCCTGCGTGCACTGCCCTTCTCTCCACATTTATGTGTTTGTTTGTTTGTCTATCTAATCTTTTGGATTTTTATTTCTAATGAGGTCGACCAGTTGTCTATTTATTATTTTTTTTACTACGCATCAAGCTGCGCTGCTTGTCTTTATTCCTGTGTGCTCGCGCAATCTCGCCTTTTCCACTTATTTTTATTTTTGATTTATTTTTGATTTATTTTGTCAATTTAAAAAAAATACGCATCGTGCTGTGCTGTTTGTGTTTGCTTGAGTGCATTCGCGCCCTCTCACTTTCTCCACTTTACAATTTTTTTTGTTATTATTTATCTATTCCTGAGAGTTTATCTTATTTTTTATTTGTTTATTTAAATGAAGTCGACCAGTTGCCTGCCCTTCCTTCCAATATCCGTCACCGAGACAAACTGAACAAAGTTCTGAGGTCGACCTTGTAAAGATAAGGATTCAGGTCTGTCTGCTGTTTACCTTTGCTCCTGCGCGCACTGCCGTTCTCTCCACATTTATGTGTTTGTTTGTTTGTCTATCTAATCTTTTGGGTTTTTATTTCTAATGAGGTCGACCAGTTGTCTATTTATTATTTTTTTTACTACGCATCAAGCTGCGCTGCTTGTCTTTGCTCCTGTGTGCTCGCGCACTCTCGCCTTTTCCACTTATTTTTATTTTTGAATTATTTTTGATTTATTTTGTCAATTTAAAAAAAATACGCATCGTGCTGTGCTGTTTGTGTTTGCTTGAGTGCATTCGCGCGCTCTCGCTTTCTCCACTTTACAATTTTTTTGTTATTATTTATCTATTCCTGAGAGTTTATCTTATTTTTTATTTGTTTATTTAAATGAAGTCGACCAGTTGCCTGCCCTTCCTTCCATTATCGGTCACCGAGACAAACTGAACAAAGTTCTGAGGTCGACCTTGTAAAGATAAGGATTCAGGTCTGTCTGCTGTTTACCTTTGCTCCTGCGTGCACTGCCCTTCTCTCCACATTTATGTGTTTGTTTGTTTGTCTATCTAATCTTTTGGGTTTTTATTTCTAATGAGGTCGACCAGTTGTCTATTTATTATTTTTTTTATTACGCATCAAGCTGCGCTGCTTGTCTTTTTATTCCTGTGTGCTCGCGCACTCTCGCCTTTTCCACTTATTTTTATTTTTGATTTATTTTTGATTTATTTTGTCAATTTTTAAAAAAAATACGCATCGTGCTGTGCTGTTTGTGTTTGCTTGAGTGCATTCGCGCGCTCTCGCTTTCTCCACTTTACAATATTTTTGTTATTATTTATATATACCTGAGAGTTTATCTTATTTTTTAGTTGTTTATTTAAATGAAGTCGACCAGTTGCCTGCCCTTCCTTCCATTATCCGTCACAGAGACAAACTGAACAAAGTTCTGAGGTCGACCTTGTAAAGATAAGGATTCAGGTCTGTCTGCTGTTTACCTTTGCTCCTGCGTGCACTGCCCTTCTCTCCACATTTATGTGTTTGTTTGTTTGTCTATCTAATCTTTTGGATTTTTATTTCTAATGAGGTCGACCAGTTGTCTATTTATTATTTTTTTTTACTACGCATCAAGCTGCGCTGCTTGTCTTTATTCCTGTGTGCTCGCGCAATCTCGCCTTTTCCACTTATTTTTATTTTTGATTTATTTTTGATTTATTTTGTCAATTTAAAAAAAAATACGCATCGTGCTGTGCTGTTTGTGTTTGCTTGAGTGCATTCGCGCGCTCTCACTTTCTCCACTTTACAATTTTTTTTGTTATTATTTATCTATTCCTGAGAGTTTATCTTATTTTTTATTTGTTTATTTAAATGAAGTCGACCAGTTGCCTGCCCTTCCTTCCAATATCCGTCACCGAGACAAACTGAACAAAGTTCTGAGGTCGACCTTGTAAAGATAAGGATTCAGGTCTGTCTGCTGTTTACCTTTGCTCCTGCGCGCACTGCCGTTCTCTCCACATTTATGTGTTTGTTTGTTTGTCTATCTAATCTTTTGGGTTTTTATTTCTAATGAGGTCGACCAGTTGTCTATTTATTATTTTTTTTACTACGCATCAAGCTGCGCTGCTTGTCTTTGCTCCTGTGTGCTCGCGCACTCTCGCCTTTTCCACTTATTTTTATTTTTGATTTATTTTTGATTTATTTTGTCAATTTAAAAAAAATACGCATCGTGCTGTGCTGTTTGTGTTTGCTTGAGTGCATTCGCGCGCTCTCGCTTTCTCCACTTTACAATTTTTTTGTTATTATTTATCTATTCCTGAGAGTTTATCTTATTTTTTATTTGTTTATTTAAATGAAGTCGACCAGTTGCCTGCCCTTCCTTCCATTATCGGTCACCGAGACAAACTGAACAAAGTTCTGAGGTCGACCTTGTAAAGATAAGGATTCAGGTCTGTCTGCTGTTTACCTTTGCTCCTGCGTGCACTGCCCTTCTCTCCACATTTATGTGTTTGTTTGTTTGTCTATCTAATCTTTTGGGTTTTTATTTCTAATGAGGTCGACCAGTTGTCTATTTATTATTTTTTTTATTACGCATCAAGCTGCGCTGCTTGTCTTTTTATTCCTGTGTGCTCGCGCACTCTCGCCTTTTCCACTTATTTTTATTTTTGATTTATTTTTGATTTATTTTGTCAATTTAAAAAAAAAATACGCATCGTACTGTGCTGTTTGTGTTTGCTTGAGTGCATTCGCGCGCTCTCGCTTTCTCCACTTTACAATTTTTTTGTTATTATTTATCTAATCCTGAGAGTTTATCTTATTTTTTATTTGTTTATTTAAATGAAGTCGACCAGTTGCCTGCCCTTCCTTCCATTATCCGTCACCGAGACAAACTGAACAAAGTTCTGAGGTCGACCTTGTAAAGATAAGGATTCAGGTCTGTCTGCTGTTTACCTTTGCTCCTGCGCGCACTGCCCTTCTCTTCACATTTATGTGTTTGTTTGTTTGTCTATCTAATCTTTTGGGTTTTTATTTCTAATGAGGTCGACCAGTTGTCTATTTATTATTTTTTTTATTACGCATCAAGCTGCGCTGCTTTTCTTTGCTCCTGTGTGCTCGGGCACTCTCGCATTTTCCACTTATTTTTATTTTTGATTTATTTGTGATTTATTTTGTCAATTTTAAAAAAAAAACGCATCGTGCTGTGCTGTTTGTGTTTGCTTGAGTGTATTCGCGCGCTCTCGCTTTCTCCACTTTACAATTTTTTTGTTATTATTTATCTATTCCTGAGAGTTTATCTTATTTTTTATTTGTTTATTTAAATGAAGTCGACCAGTTGCCTGCCCTTCCTTCCATTATCCGTCACCGAGACAAACTGAACAAAGTTCTGAGGTCGACCTTGTAAAGATAAAGATTCAGGTCTGTCTGCTGTTTACCTTTGCTCCTGTGCGCACTGCCCTTCTCTCGACATTTATGTGTTTCTTTGTTTGTCTATCTAAACTTTTGGGTTTTTATTTCTAATGGGGTCGACCAGTTGTCTATTTATTATTTTTTTTACTACCCATCAAGCTGCGCTGCTTGTCTTTCCTCCTGTGTGCTCGCGCACTCTCGCCTTTTCCACTTATTTTTATTTTTGATTTATTTTTGATTTATTTTGTCAATTTTTAAAAAAAATACGCATCGTGCTGTGCTGATTGTGTTTGCTTGAGTGCATTCGCGCGCTCTCGCTTTCTCCACTTTACAATTTTTTTATTATTATTTTTATATACCTGAGAGTTTATCTTATTTTTTAGTTGTTTATTTAAATGAAGTCGACCAGTTGCCTGCCCTTCTTTCCATTATCCGTCACAGAGAGAAACTGAACAAAGTTCTGAGGTCGACCTTGTAAAGATAAGGATTCAGGTCTGTCTGCTGTTTACCATTGCTCCTGCGTGCACTGCCCTTCTCTCCACATTTATGTGTTTGTTTGTTTGTCTATCTAATCTTTTGGGTTTTTATTTCTAATGAGGTCGACCAGTTGTCTATTTATTATTTTTTTTACTACGCATCAAGCTGCGCTGCTTATCTTTGCTCCTGTGTGCTCGCGCACTCTCGCCTTTTCCACTTATTTTTATTTTTGATTTATTTTTTATTTATTTTATCAATTTTTAAAAAAAAATACGCATCGTGCTGTGCTGTTTGTGTTTGCTTGAGTGCATTCGCGCGCTCTTGTTTCTCCACTTTACAATTTTTTTGTTATTATTTATCTATTCCTGAGAGTTTATCTTATTTTTTATTTGTTTATTTAAATGAAGTCGACCAGTTGCCTGCCCTTCCTTCCATTATCCGTCACCGAGAACAACTGAACAAAGTTCTGAGGTCGACCTTGTAAAGATAAGGATTCAGGTCTGTCTGCTGTTTACCTTTGCTCCTGCGCGCACTGCCCTTCTCTCCACATTTATGTGTTTGTTTTTTTGTCTATCCAATCTTTTGGGTTTTTATTTCTAATGAGGTCGACCAGTTGTCTATTTATTATTTTTTTTACTACGCATCAAGCTGCGCTGCTTGTCTTTGCTCCTGTGTGCTCGCGCACTCTCGCCTTTTCCAGTTATTTTTATTTTTGATTTATTTTTGATTTATTTTGTCAATTTTTTTTAAAAAATACGCATCGTGCTGTGCTGTTTGTGTTTGCTTGAGTGCATTCGCGCGCTCTCGCTTTCTCCACTTTACAATTTTTTTGTTATTATTTATCTATTCCTGAGAGTTTATCTTATTTTTTTTTTGGTTATTTAAATGAAGTCGACCAGTTGCCTGCCCTTCCTTCCATTATCCGTCACCGAGACAAACTGAACAAAGTTCTGAGGTCAACCTTGTAAAGATAAGATTCAGGTCTGTCTGCTGTTTACATTTGATCCTGCGCTCACTGCCCTTCTCTCCACATTTATGTGTTTGTTTGTTTGTCTATCTAATCTTTTGGGTTTTTATTTCTAATGAGGTCGACCAGTTGTCTATTTATTATTTTTTTTACTACGCATCAAGCTGCGCTGCTTGTCTTTGCTCCTGTGTGCTCGCGCACTCTCGCCTTTTCCACTTATTTTTATTTTTGATTTATTTTTGATTTATTTTGTCAATTTAAAAAAAATACGCATCGTGCTGTGCTGTTTGTGTTTGCTTGAGTGCATTCGCGCGCTCTCGCTTTCTCCACTTTACAATTTTTTTGTTATTATTTATCTATTCCTGAGAGTTTATCTTATTTTTTATTTGTTTATTTAAATGAAGTCGACCAGTTGCCTGCCCTTCCTTCCATTATCGGTCACCGAGACAAACTGAACAAAGTTCTGAGGTCGACCTTGTAAAGATAAGGATTCAGGTCTGTCTGCTGTTTACCTTTGCTCCTGCGTGCACTGCCCTTCTCTCCACATTTATGTGTTTGTTTGTTTGTCTATCTAATCTTTTGGGTTTTTATTTCTAATGAGGTCGACCAGTTGTCTATTTATTATTTTTTTTATTACGCATCAAGCTGCGCTGCTTGTCTTTTTATTCCTGTGTGCTCGCGCACTCTCGCCTTTTCCACTTATTTTTATTTTTGATTTATTTTTGATTTATTTTGTCAATTTAAAAAAAAAATACGCATCGTACTGTGCTGTTTGTGTTTGCTTGAGTGCATTCGCGCGCTCTCGCTTTCTCCACTTTACAATTTTTTTGTTATTATTTATCTAATCCTGAGAGTTTATCTTATTTTTTATTTGTTTATTTAAATGAAGTCGACCAGTTGCCTGCCCTTCCTTCCATTATCCGTCACCGAGACAAACTGAACAAAGTTCTGAGGTCGACCTTGTAAAGATAAGGATTCAGGTCTGTCTGCTGTTTACCTTTGCTCCTGCGCGCACTGCCCTTCTCTTCACATTTATGTGTTTGTTTGTTTGTCTATCTAATCTTTTGGGTTTTTATTTCTAATGAGGTCGACCAGTTGTCTATTTATTATTTTTTTTACTACGCATCAAGCTGCGCTGCTTTTCTTTGCTCCTGTGTGCTCGGGCACTCTCGCATTTTCCACTTATTTTTATTTTTGATTTATTTTTGATTTATTTTGTCAATTTTAAAAAAAAAAAACGCATCGTGCTGTGCTGTTTGTGTTTGCTTGAGTGTATTCGCGCGCTCTCGCTTTCTCCACTTTACAATTTTTTTGTTATTATTTATCTATTCCTGAGAGTTTATCTTATTTTTTATTTGTTTATTTAAATGAAGTCGACCAGTTGCCTGCCCTTCCTTCCATTATCCGTCACCGAGACAAACTGAACAAAGTTCTGAGGTCGACCTTGTAAAGATAAAGATTCAGGTCTGTCTGCTGTTTACCTTTGCTCCTGTGCGCACTGCCCTTCTCTCGACATTTATGTGTTTCTTTGTTTGTCTATCTAAACTTTTGGGTTTTTATTTCTAATGGGGTCGACCAGTTGTCTATTTATTATTTTTTTTACTACCCATCAAGCTGCGCTGCATGTCTTTCCTCCTGTGTGCTCGCGCACTCTCGCCTTTTCCACTTATTTTTATTTTTGATTTATTTTTGATTTATTTTGTCAATTTTTAAAAAAAATACGCATCGTGCTGTGCTGATTGTGTTTGCTTGAGTGCATTCGCGCGCTCTCGCTTTCTCCACTTTACAATTTTTTTATTATTATTTTTATATACCTGAGAGTTTATCTTATTTTTTAGTTGTTTATTTAAATGAAGTCGACCAGTTGCCTGCCCTTCTTTCCATTATCCGTCACAGAGTGAAACTGAACAAAGTTCTGAGGTCGACCTTGTAAAGATAAGGATTCAGGTCTGTCTGCTGTTTACCATTGCTCCTGCGTGCACTGCCCTTCTCTCCACATTTATGTGTTTGTTTGTTTGTCTATCTAATCTTTTGGGTTTTTATTTCTAATGAGGTCGACCAGTTGTCTATTTATTATTTTTTTTACTACGCATCAAGCTGCGCTGCTTATCTTTGCTCCTGTGTGCTCGCGCACTCTCGCCTTTTCCACTTATTTTTATTTTTGATTAATTTTTGATTTATTTTGTCAATTTTTAAAAAAAAATACGCATCGTGCTGTGCTGTTTGTGTTTGCTTGAGTGCATTCGCGCGCTCTTGTTTCTCCACTTTACAATTTTTTTGTTATTATTTATCTATTCCTGAGAGTTTATCTTATTTTTTATTTGTTTATTTAAATGAAGTCGACCAGTTGCCTGCCCTTCCTTCCATTATCCGTCACCGAGAACAACTGAACAAAGTTCTGAGGTCGACCTTGTAAAGATAAGGATTCAGGTCTGTCTGCTGTTTACCTATGCTCCTGCGCGCACTGCCCTTCTCTCCACATTTATGTGTTTGTTTTTTTATCTATCCAATCTTTTGGGTTTTTATTTCTAATGAGGTCGACCAGTTGTCTATTTATTATTTTTTTTTACTACGCATCAAGCTGCGCTGCTTGTCTTTGCTCCTGTGTGCTCGCGCACTCTCGCCTTTTCCAGTTATTTTTATTTTTGATTTATTTTTGATTTATTTTGTCAATTTTTTTTAAAAAATACGCATCGTGCTGTGCTGTTTGTGTTTGCTTGAGTGCATTCGCGCGCTCTCGCTTTTTCCACTTTACAATTTTTTTGTTATTATTTATCTATTCCTGAGAGTTTATCTTATTTTTTTTTGGTTATTTAAATGAAGTCGACCAGTTGCCTGCCCTTCCTTCCATTATCCGTCACCGAGACAAACTGAACAAAGTTCTGAGGTCAACCTTGTAAAGATAAGATTCAGGTCTGTCTGCTGTTTACATTTGCTCCTGCGCTCACTGCCCTTCTCTCCACATTTATGTGTTTGTTTGTTTGTCTATCTAATCTTTTGGGTTTTTATTTCTAATGAGGTCGACCAGTTGTCTATTTATTATTTTTTTTACTACGCATCAAGCTGCGCTGCTTATCTTTGCTCCTGTGTGCTCGCGCACTCTCGCCTTTTCCACTTATTGTTATTTTTTATTTATTTTTGATTTATTTTGTCAATATAAAAAAAAAATACGCATCGTGCTGTGCCGTTTGTGTTTGCTTGAGTGCATTCGTGCGCTCTCGCTTTCTCCACTTTACAATTTTTTGGATATTATTTATCTATTCCTGAGAGTTTATCTTATTTTTTATTTGTTTATTTAAATGAAGTCGACCAGTTGCTTGCCCTTCCTTCCATTATCCGTCACCGAGACAAACTGAACAAAGTTCTGAGGTCGACCTTGTAAAGATAAGGATTCAGGTCTGTCTGCTGTTTACCTTTGCTCCTGCGCGCACTGCCCTTCTCTCCACATTTATGTGTTTGTTTGTTTGTCTATCTAATCTTTTGGGTTTTTATTTCTAATGAGGTCGACCAGTTGTCTATTTATTACTTTTTTTACTACGCATCAAGCTGCGCTGCTTGTGTTTGCTCCTGTGTGCTCGCGCACTCTCGCCTTTTCCACTTATTTTTATTTTTGATTTATTTTTGATTTATTTTGTCAATTTTTTTAAAAAAATACGCATCGTGCTGTGCTGTTTGTGTTTGCTTGAGTGCATTCGCGCGCTCTCGCTTTCTCCACTTTACAATTTTTTTGTTATCATTTATCTATTCCTGAGAGTTTATCTTATTTTTTATTTGTTTATTTAAATGAAGTCGACCAGTTGCCTGCCCTTCCTTCCATTATCCGTCACCGACACAACCTGAACAAAGTTCTGAGGTCGACCTTGTAAAGATAAGGATTCAGGTCTGTCTGCTGTTTACATTTCCTCCTGCGCTCACTGCCCTTCTCTCCACATTTATGTGTTTGTTTGTTTGTCTATCTAATCTTTTGGGTTTTTATTTCTAATGAGGTCGACCAGTTGTCTATTTATTATTTTTTTTACTACGCATCAAGCTGTGCTGCTTGTCTTTGCTCCTGTGTGCTCGCGCACTTCGCCTTTTCCACTTATTTTTATTTTTGATTTATTTTTGATTTATTGTGTCAATTTTTTAAAAAAATACGCATCCTGCTGTGCTGTTTGTGTTTGCTTGAGTGCATTCGCGCGCTCTCGCTTTCTCCACTTTACAATTTTTTTGTTATTATTTATCTATTCCTGAGAGTTTATATTATTTTTTATTTGTTTATTTAAATGAAGTCGACCAGTTGCCTGCCCTTCCTTCCATTATCCGTCACCGAGAAAAACTGAACAAACTTCTGAGGTCGACCTTGTAAAGATAAGGATTCAGGTCTGTCTGCTGTTTACCTTTGCTCCTGCGCGCACTGCCCTTCTCTCCACATTTATGTGTTTGTTTGTTTGTCTATCTAATCTTTTGGTTTTTTTTTCTAATGAGGTCGACCAGTTGTCTATTTATTATTTTCGTTACTACGCATCAAGCTTCGCTGCTTGTCTTTGCTCCTGTGTGCTCGCGCACACTCGCGTTTTCCACTTATTTTTATTTTTGATTTATTTTTGATTTATTTTGTCAATTTTAAAAAAATACGCATCGTGCTGTGCTGTTTGTGTTTGCTTGAGTGCATTCGCGCGCTCTCGCTTTCTCCACTTTACAATTTTTTTGTTATTATTTATCTATTCCTGAGAGTTTATCTTATTTTTCATTTGTTTATTTAAATGAAGTCGACCAGTTGCCTGCCCTTCCTTCCATTATCCGTCACCGAGACAAACTGAACAAAGTTCTGAGGTCGACCTTGTAAAGATAAGGATTCAGGTCTGTCTGCTGTTTACCTTTGCTCCTGCGCTCACTGCCCTTCTCTCCACATTTATGTGTTTGTTTGTTTGTCTATCTAATCTTTTGGGTTTTTATTTCTAATGAGGTCGACCAGTTGTCTATTTATTATCTTTTTTACTACGCATCAAGCTGCGCTGCTTGTCTTTGCTCCTGTGTGCTCGCGCACTTCGCCTTTTCCACTTATTTTTATTTTTGATTTATTTTTGATTTATTTTGTCTATTTTTTAAAAAAATACGCATCGTGCTGTGCTGTTTGTGTTTGCTTGAGTGCATTCGCGCGCTCTCGCTTTCTCCACTTTACAATTTTTTTGTTATTATTTATCTATTCCTGAGAGTTTATATTATTTTTATTTGTTTATTTAAATGAAGTCGACCAGTTGCCTGCCCTTCCTTCCATTATCCGTCACCGAGAAAAACTGAACAAAGTTCTGAGGTCGACCTTGTAATGATAAGGATTCAGGTCTGTCTGCTGTTTACCTTTGCTCCTGCCCGCACTGCCCTTCTCTCCACATTTATGTGTTTGTTGGTTTGTTTATCTAATCTTTTGGGTTTTTATTTCTAATGAGGTCGACCAGTTGTCTATTTATTATTTTTTTTTACTACGCATCAAGCTGCGCTGATTGTCTTTGCTCCTGTGTGCTCGCGCACTTCGCCTTTTCCACTTATTTTTATTTTTGATTTATTTTTGATTTATTTTGTCAATTTTTTAAAAAAATACGCATCCTGCTGTGCTGTTTGTGTTTGCCTGAGTGTATTCGCGCGCTCTCGCTTTCTCCACTTTACAATTTTTTTGTTATTATTTATCTACTCCTGAGAGTTTATATTATTTTTTATTTGTTTATTTAAATGAAGTCGACCAGTTTCCTGCCCTTCCTTCCATTATCCGTCACCGAGAAAAACTGAACAAAGTTCTGAGGTCGACCTTGTAAAGATAAGGATTCAGGTCTGTCTGCTGTTTACCTTTGCTCCTGCCCGCACTGCCCTTCTCTCCACATTTATGTGTTTGTTGGTTTGTCTATCTAATCTTTTGGGTTTTTATTTCTAATGAAGTCGAACAGTTGTCTATTTATTATTTTTTTTACTACGCATCAAGCTGCGCTGCTTGTCTTTGCTCCTGTGTGCTTGCGCACTCTCGCTTTTTCCACTTATTTTTATTTTTGATTTATTTTTGATTTATTTTGTCAATTTTAAAAAAAAATACCCATCGTGCTGTGCTGTTTGTGTTTGCTTGAGTGCATTCGCGCGCTCTCGCTTTCTCCACTTTACAATTTTTTTGTTATTATTTATCTATTCCTGAGAGTTTATCTTATTTTTTATTTGTTTATTTAAATGAAGTCGACCAGTTGCCTGCCGTTCCTTCCATTATCCGTCACCGAGACAAACTGAACAAAGTTCTGAGGTCGACCTTGTAAAGATAAGGATTCAGGTCTGTCTGCTGTTTACCTTTGCTCCTGCGCGCACTGCCCTTCTCTCCACATTTATGTGTTTGTTTGTTTGTCTATCTAATCTTTTGGGTTTTTATTTCTAATGAAGTCGAACAGTTGTCTATTTATTATTTTTTTTACTACGCATCAAGCTGCGCTGCTTGTCTTTGCTCCTGTGTGCTTGCGCACTCTCGCTTTTTCCACTTATTTTTATTTTTGATTTATTTTTGATTTATTTTGTCAATTTTAAAAAAAAATACCCATCGTGCTGTGCTGTTTGTGTTTGCTTGAGTGCATTCGCGCGCTCTCGCTTTCTCCACTTTACAATTTTTTTGTTATTATTTATCTATTCCTGAGAGTTTATCTTATTTTTTATTTGTTTATTTAAATGAAGTCGACCAGTTGCCTGCCGTTCCTTCCATTATCCGTCACCGAGACAAACTGAACAAAGTTCTGAGGTCGACCTTGTAAAGATAAGGATTCAGGTCTGTCTGCTGTTTACCTTTGCTCCTGCGCGCACTGCCCTTCTCTCCACATTTATGTGTTTGTTTGTTTGTCTATCTAATCTTTTGGGTTTTTATTTCTAATGAGGTCGACCAGTTGTCTATTTATTATTTTTTTTACTACGCATCAAGCTGCGCTGCTTGTCTTTGCTCCAGTGTGCTCGCGCACTCTCGCCTTTTCCACTTATTTTTATTTTTGATTTATTTTTGATTTATTTTGTCAATTTTTAAAAAAAATACGCATCGTGCTGTGCTGTTTGTGTTTGCTTGAGTGCATTCGCGCGCTCTCGCTTTCTCCACTTTACAATTTTTTTGTTATTATTTATCTATTCCTGAGAGTTTATCTTATTTTTTATTTGTTTATTTAAATGAAGTCCACCAGTTGCCTGCCCTTCCTTCCATTATCCGTCACCGAGACAAACTGAACAAAGTTCTGAGGTCGACCTTGTAAAGATAAGGATTCAGGTCTGTCTGCTGTTTACATTTGCTCCTGCGCGCACTGTCCTTCTCTCCACATTTATGTGTTAGTTTGTTTGTCTATCTAATCTTTTGGGTTTTTATTTCTAATGAGGTCGACCAGTTGTCTATTTATTATTTTTTTTACTACGCATCAAGCTGCGCTGCTTGTCTTTGCTCCTGTGTGCTCGCGCACTCTCGCCTTTTCCACTTATTTTTATTTTTGATTTATTTTTGATTTATTTTGTCAATTTAAAAAAAAATTACGCATCGTGCTGTGCTGTTTGTGTTTTCTTGAGTGCATTCGCGCGCTCTCGCTTTCTCCACTTTACAATTTTTTTGTTATTATTTATCTATTCCTGAGAGTTTATATTATTTTTATTTGTTTATTTAAATGAAGTCGACCAGTTGCCTGCCCTTCCTTCCATTATCCGTCACCGAGACAAACTGAACAAAGTTCTGAGGTCGACCTTGTAAAGATAAGGATTCAGGTCTGTCTGCTGTTTACCTTTGCTCCTGCCCGCACTGCCCTTCTCTCCACATTTATGTGTTTGTTGGTTTGTCTATCTAATCTTTTGGGTTTTTATTTCTAATGAGGTCGACCAGTTGTCTATTTATTATTTTTTTTACTACGCATCAAGGTGCGCTTCTTGTCTTTGCTCCTGTGTGCTCGCGCACTCTCGCCTTTTCCACTTATTTTTATTTTTGATTTATTTTTGATTTATTTTGTCAATTAAAAAAAATACGCATCGTGCTGTGTTGTTTGTGTTTGCTTGAGTGCATTCGCGCGCTCTCGCTTTCTCCACTTTACAATTTTTTTGTTATTATTTATCTATTCCTGAGAGTTTATCTTATTTTTTATTTGTTTATTTAAATGAAGTCGACCAGTTGCCTGCCCTTCCTTCCATTATTCGTCACCGAGACAAACTGAACAAAGTTCTGAGGTCGACCTTGTAAAGATAAGGATTCAGGTCTGTCTGCTGTTTACCTTTGCTCCTGCGCGCACTGCCCTTCTCTCCACATTTATGTGTTTGTTTGTTTGTCTATCTAATCTTTTGGGTTTTTATTTCTAATGAGGTCGACCACTTGTCTATTTATTATTTTTTTTACTACGCATCAAGCTGCGTTGCTTGTCTTTGCTCCTGTGTGCTCGCTCACTCTCGCCTTTTCCACTTATTGTTATTTTTTATTTATTTTTGATTTATTTTGTCAATATAAAAAAAAATACGCATCGTGCTGTGCCGTTTCTGTTTGCTTGAGTGCATTCGTGCGCTCTCGCTTTCTCCACTTTACAATTTTTTGGATATTATTTATCTATTCCTGAGAGTTTATCTTATTTTTTATTTGTTTATTTAAATGAAGTCGACCAGTTGCTTGCCCTTCCTTCCATTATCCGTCACCGAGACAAACTGAACAAAGTTCTGAGGTCGACCTTGTAAAGATAAGGATTCAGGTCTGTCTGCTGTTTACCTTTGCTCCTGCGCGCACTGCCCTTCTCTCCACATTTATGTGTTTGTTTGTTTGTCTATCTAATCTTTTGGGTTTTTATTTCTAATGAGGTCGACCAGTTGTCTATTTATTACTTTTTTTACTACGCATCAAGCTGCGCTGCTTGTCTTTGCTCCTGTGTGCTCGCGCACTCTCGCCTTTTCCACTTATTTTTATTTTTGATTTATTTTTGATTTATTTTGTCAATTTTTTTAAAAAAAATACGCATCGTGCTGTGCTGTTTGTGTTTGCTTGAGTGCATTCGCGCGCTCTCGCTTTCTCCACTTTACAATTTTTTTGTTATCATTTATCTATTCCTGAGAGTTTATCTTATTTTTTATTTGTTTATTTAAATGAAGTCGACCAGTTGCCTGCCCTTCCTTCCATTATCCGTCACCGACACAACCTGAACAAAGTTCTGAGGTCGACCTTGTAAAGATAAGGATTCAGGTCTGTCTGCTGTTTACATTTCCTCCTGTGCTCACTGCCCTTCTCTCCACATTTATGTGTTTGTTTGTTTGTCTATCTAATCTTTTGGGTTTTTATTTCTAATGAGGTCGACCAGTTGTCTATTTATTATTTTTTTTACTACGCATCAAGCTGCGCAGCTTGTCTTTGCTCCTGTGTGCTCGCGCACTTCGCCTTTTCCACTTATTTTTATTTTTGATTTATTTTTGATTTATTGTGTCAATTTTTTAAAAAAATACGCATCCTGCTGTGCTGTTTGTGTTTGCTTGAGTGCATTCGCGTGCTCTCGCTTTCTCCACTTTACAATTTTTTTGTTATTATTTATCTATTCCTGAGAGTTTATATTATTTTTTATTTGTTTATTTAAATGAAGTCGACCAGTTGCCTGCCCTTCCTTCCATTATCCGTCACCGAGAAAAACTGAACAAAGTTCTGAGGTCGACCTTGTAAAGATAAGGATTCAGGTCTGTCTGCTGTTTACCTTTGCTCCTGCGCGCACTGCACTTCTCTCCACATTTATGTGTTTGTTTGTTTGTCTATCTAATCTTTTGGTTTTTTTTCCAATGAGGTCGACCAGTTGTCTATTTATTATTTTCGTTACTACGCATCAAGCTTCGCTGCTTGTCTTTGCTCCTGTGTGCTCGCGCACACTCGCGTTTTCCACTTATTTTTATTTTTGATTTATTTTTGATTTATTTTGTCAATTTTAAAAAAATACGCATCGTGCTGTGCTGTTTGTGTTTGCTTGAGTGCATTCGCGCGCTCTCGCTTTCTCCACTTTACAATTATTTTGTTATTATTTATCTATTCCTGAGAGTTTATCTTATTTTTCATTTGTTTATTTAAATGAAGTCGACCAGTTGCCTGCCCTTCCTTCCATTATCCGTCACCGAGACAAACTGAACAAAGTTCAGAGGTCGACCTTGTAAAGATAAGGATTCAGGTCTGTCTGCTGTTTACCTTTGCTCCTGCGCTCACTGCCCTTCTCTCCACATTTATGTGTTTGTTTGTTTGTCTATCTAATCTTTTGGGTTTTTATTTCTAATGAGGTCGACCAGTTGTCTATTTATTATCTTTTTTACTACGCATCAAGCTGCGCTGCTTGTCTTTGCTCCTGTGTGCTCGCGCACTTCGCCTTTTCCACTTATTTTTATTTTTGATTTATTTTTGATTTATTTTGTCTATTTTTTAAAAAAATACGCATCGTGCTGTGCTGTTTGTGTTTGCTTGAGTGCATTCGCGCGCTCTCGCTTTCTCCACTTTACAATTTTTTTGTTATTATTTATCTATTCCTGAGAGTTTATATTATTTTTATTTGTTTATTTAAATGAAGTCGACCAGTTGCCTGCCCTTCCTTCCATTATCCGTCACCGAGAAAAACTGAACAAAGTTCTGAGGTCGACCTTGTAATGATAAGGATTCAGGTCTGTCTGCTGTTTACCTTTGCTCCTGCCCGCACTGCCCTTCTCTCCACATTTATGTGTTTGTTGGTTTGTTTATCTAATCTTTTGGGTTTTTATTTCTAATGAGGTCGACCAGTTGTCTATTTATTATTTTTTTTTACTACGCATCAAGCTGCGCTGATTGTCTTTGCTCCTGTGTGCTCGCGCACTTCGCCTTTTCCACTTATTTTTATTTTTGATTTATTTTTGATTTATTTTGTCAATTTTTTAAAAAAATACGCATCCTGCTGTGCTGTTTGTGTTTGCCTGAGTGTATTCGCGCGCTCTCGCTTTCTCCACTTTACAATTTTTTTGTTATTATTTATCTACTCCTGAGAGTTTATATTATTTTTTATTTGTTTATTTAAATGAAGTCGACCAGTTTCCTGCCCTTCCTTCCATTATCCGTCACCGAGAAAAACTGAACAAAGTTCTGAGGTCGACCTTGTAAAGATAAGGATTCAGGTCTGTCTGCTGTTTACCTTTGCTCCTGCCCGCACTGCCCTTCTCTCCACATTTATGTGTTTGTTGGTTTGTCTATCTAATCTTTTGGGTTTTTATTTCTAATGAAGTCGAACAGTTGTCTATTTATTATTTTTTTTACTACGCATCAAGCTGCGCTGCTTGTCTTTGCTCCTGTGTGCTTGCGCACTCTCGCTTTTTCCACTTATTTTTATTTTTGATTTATTTTTGATTTATTTTGTCAATTTTTAAAAAAAATACCCATCGTGCTGTGCTGTTTGTGTTTGCTTGAGTGCATTCGCGCGCTCTCGCTTTCTCCACTTTACAATTTTTTTGTTATTATTTATCTATTCCTGAGAGTTTATCTTATTTTTTATTTGTTTATTTAAATGAAGTCGACCAGTTGCCTGCCGTTCCTTCCATTATCCGTCACCGAGACAAACTGAACAAAGTTCTGAGGTCGACCTTGTAAAGATAAGGATTCAGGTCTGTCTGCTGTTTACCTTTGCTCCTGCGCGCACTGCCCTTCTCTCCACATTTATGTGTTTGTTTGTTTGTCTATCTAATCTTTTGGGTTTTTATTTCTAATGAGGTCGACCAGTTGTCTATTTATTATTTTTTTTACTACGCATCAAGCTGCGCTGCTTGTCTTTGCTCCAGTGTGCTCGCGCACTCTCGCCTTTTCCACTTATTTTTATTTTTGATTTATTTTTGATTTATTTTGTCAATTTTTAAAAAAAATACGCATCGTGCTGTGCTGTTTGTGTTTGCTTGAGTGCATTCGCGCGCTCTCGCTTTCTCCACTTTACAATTTTTTTGTTATTATTTATCTATTCCTGAGAGTTTATCTTATTTTTTATTTGTTTATTTAAATGAAGTCCACCAGTTGCCTGCCCTTCCTTCCATTATCCGTCACCGAGACAAACTGAACAAAGTTCTGAGGTCGACCTTGTAAAGATAAGGATTCAGGTCTGTCTGCTGTTTACATTTGCTCCTGCGCGCACTGTCCTTCTCTCCACATTTATGTGTTAGTTTGTTTGTCTATCTAATCTTTTGGGTTTTTATTTCTAATGAGGTCGACCAGTTGTCTATTTATTATTTTTTTTACTACGCATCAAGCTGCGCTGCTTGTCTTTGCTCCTGTGTGCTCGCGCACTCTCGCCTTTTCCACTTATTTTTATTTTTGATTTATTTTTGATTTATTTTGTCAATTTAAAAAAAAATTACGCATCGTGCTGTGCTGTTTGTGTTTTCTTGAGTGCATTCGCGCGCTCTCGCTTTCTCCACTTTACAATTTTTTTGTTATTATTTATCTATTCCTGAGAGTTTATATTATTTTTATTTGTTTATTTAAATGAAGTCGACCAGTTGCCTGCCCTTCCTTCCATTATCCGTCACCGAGACAAACTGAACAAAGTTCTGAGGTCGACCTTGTAAAGATAAGGATTCAGGTCTGTCTGCTGTTTACCTTTGCTCCTGCCCGCACTGCCCTTCTCTCCACATTTATGTGTTTGTTGGTTTGTCTATCTAATCTTTTGGGTTTTTATTTCTAATGAGGTCGACCAGTTGTCTATTTATTATTTTTTTTACTACGCATCAAGGTGCGCTTCTTGTCTTTGCTCCTGTGTGCTCGCGCACTCTCGCCTTTTCCACTTATTTTTATTTTTGATTTATTTTTGATTTATTTTGTCAATTAAAAAAAATACGCATCGTGCTGTGTTGTTTGTGTTTGCTTGAGTGCATTCGCGCGCTCTCGCTTTCTCCACTTTACAATTTTTTTGTTATTATTTATCTATTCCTGAGAGTTTATCTTATTTTTTATTTGTTTATTTAAATGAAGTCGACCAGTTGCCTGCCCTTCCTTCCATTATTCGTCACCGAGACAAACTGAACAAAGTTCTGAGGTCGACATTGTAAAGATAAGGATTCAGGTCTGTCTGCTGTTTACCTTTGCTCCTGCGCGCACTGCCCTTCTCTCCACATTTATGTGTTTGTTTGTTTGTCTATCTAATCTTTTGGGTTTTTATTTCTAATGAGGTCGACCACTTGTCTATTTATTATTTTTTTTACTACGCATCAAGCTGCGTTGCTTGTCTTTGCTCCTGTGTGCTCGCTCACTCTCGCCTTTTCCACTTATTGTTATTTTTTATTTATTTTTGATTTATTTTGTCAATATAAAAAAAAATACGCATCGTGCTGTGCCGTTTCTGTTTGCTTGAGTGCATTCGTGCGCTCTCGCTTTCTCCACTTTACAATTTTTTGGATATTATTTATCTATTCCTGAGAGTTTATCTTATTTTTTATTTGTTTATTTAAATGAAGTCGACCAGTTGCTTGCCCTTCCTTCCATTATCCGTCACCGAGACAAACTGAACAAAGTTCTGAGGTCGACCTTGTAAAGATAAGGATTCAGGTCTGTCTGCTGTTTACCTTTGCTCCTGCGCGCACTGCCCTTCTCTCCACATTTATGTGTTTGTTTGTTTGTCTATCTAATCTTTTGGGTTTTTATTTCTAATGAGGTCGACCAGTTGTCTATTTATTACTTTTTTTACTACGCATCAAGCTGCGCTGCTTGTCTTTGCTCCTGTGTGCTCGCGCACTCTCGCCTTTTCCACTTATTTTTATTTTTGATTTATTTTTGATTTATTTTGTCAATTTTTTAAAAAAAAATACGCATCGTGCTGTGCTGTTTGTGTTTGCTTGAGTGCATTCGCGCGCTCTCGCTTTCTCCACTTTACAATTTTTTTGTTATCATTTATCTATTCCTGAGAGTTTATCTTATTTTTTATTTGTTTATTTAAATGAAGTCGACCAGTTGCCTGCCCTTCCTTCCATTATCCGTCACCGACACAACCTGAACAAAGTTCTGAGGTCGACCTTGTAAAGATAAGGATTCAGGTCTGTCTGCTGTTTACATTTCCTCCTGCGCTCACTGCCCTTCTCTCCACATTTATGTGTTTGTTTGTTTGTCTATCTAATCTTTTGGGTTTTTATTTCTAATGAGGTCGACCAGTTGTCTATTTATTATTTTTTTTACTACGCATCAAGCTGTGCAGCTTGTCTTTGCTCCTGTGTGCTCGCGCACTTCGCCTTTTCCACTTATTTTTATTTTTGATTTATTTTTGATTTATTGTGTCAATTTTTTAAAAAAATACGCATCCTGCTGTGCTGTTTGTGTTTGCTTGAGTGCATTCGCGTGCTCTCGCTTTCTCCACTTTACAATTTTTTTGTTATTATTTATCTATTCCTGAGAGTTTATATTATTTTTTATTTGTTTATTTAAATGAAGTCGACCAGTTGCCTGCCCTTCCTTCCATTATCCGTCACCGAGAAAAACTGAACAAAGTTCTGAGGTCGACCTTGTAAAGATAAGGATTCAGGTCTGTCTGCTGTTTACCTTTGCTCCTGCGCGCACTGCACTTCTCTCCACATTTATGTGTTTGTTTGTTTGTCTATCTAATCTTTTGGTTTTTTTTCCAATGAGGTCGACCAGTTGTCTATTTATTATTTTCGTTACTAAGCATCAAGCTTCGCTGCTTGTCTTTGCTCCTGTGTGCTCGCGCACACTCGCGTTTTCCACTTATTTTTATTTTTGATTTATTTTTGATTTATTTTGTCAATTTTAAAAAAATACGCATCGTGCTGTGCTGTTTGTGTTTGCTTGAGTGCATTCGCGCGCTCTCGCTTTCTCCACTTTACAATTATTTTGTTATTATTTATCTATTCCTGAGAGTTTATCTTATTTTTCATTTGTTTATTTAAATGAAGTCGACCAGTTGCCTGCCCTTCCTTCCATTATCCGTCACCGAGACAAACTGAACAAAGTTGTGAGGTCGACCTTGTAAAGATAAGGATTCAGGTCTGTCTGCTGTTTACCTTTGCTCCTGCGCTCACTGCCCTTCTCTCCACATTTATGTGTTTGTTTGTTTGTCTATCTAATCTTTTGGGTTTTTATTTCTAATGAGGTCGACCAGTTGTCTATTTATTATTTTTTTTACTACGCATCAAGCTGCGCTGCTTGTCTTTGCTCCTGTGTGCTCGCGCACTTCGCCTTTTCCACTTATTTTTATTTTTGATTTATTTTTGATTTATTTTGTCAATTTTTTAAAAAAATACGCATCGTGCTGTGCTGTTTGTGTTTGCTTGAGTGCATTCGCGCGCTCTCGCTTTCTCCACTTTACAATTTTTTTGTTATTATTTATCTATTCCTGAGAGTTTATATTATTTTTTATTTGTTTATTTAAATGAAGTCGACCAGTTTCCTGCCCTTCCTTCCATTATCCCTCACCGAGAAAAACTGAACAAAGTTCTGAGGTCGACCTTGTAAAGATAAGGATTCAGGTCTGTCTGCTGTTTACCTTTGCTCCTGCCCGCACTGCCCTTCTCTCCACATTTATGTGTTTGTTGGTTTGTCTATCTAATATTTTGGGTTTTTTTTCTAATGAGGTCGACCAGTTGTCTATTTATTATTTTTTTTTTACTACGCGTCAAGCTGCGCTGCTTGTCTTTGCTCCTGTGTGCTCGCGCACTCTCGCCTTTTCCACTTATTTTTATTTTTGATTTATTTTTGATTTATTTTGTCAATTTAAAAAAAATAAGCATCGTGCTGTGCTGTTTGTGTTTGCTTGAGTGCATTCGCGCGCTCTCGCTTTCTCCACTTTACAATTTTTTTGTTATTATTTATCTATTCCTGAGAGTTTATCTTATTTTTTATTTGTTTATTTAAATGAAGTCGACCAGTTGCCTGCCGTTCCTTCCATTATCCGTCACCGAGACAAACTGAACAAAGTTCTGAGGTCGACCTTGTAAAGATAAGGATTCAGGTCTGTCTGCTGTTTACCTTTGCTCCTGCGCGCACTGCCCTTCTCTCCACATTTATGTGTTTGTTTGTTTGTCTATCTAATCTTTTGGGTTTTTATTTCTAATGAGGTCGACCAGTTGTCTATTTATTATTTTTTTTACTACGCATCAAGCTGCGCTGCTTGTCTTTGCTCCAGTGTGCTCGCGCACTCTCGCCTTTTCCACTTATTTTTATTTTTGATTTATTTTTGATTTATTTTGTCAATTTTTAAAAAAAATACGCATCGTGCTGTGCTGTTTGTGTTTGCTTGAGTGCATTCGCGCGCTCTCGCTTTCTCCACTTTACAATTTTTTTGTTATTATTTATCTATTCCTGAGAGTTTATCTTATTTTTTATTTGTTTATTTAAATGAAGTCCACCAGTTGCCTGCCCTTCCTTCCATTATCCGTCACCGAGACAAACTGAACAAAGTTCTGAGGTCGACCTTGTAAAGATAAGGATTCAGGTCTGTCTGCTGTTTACATTTGCTCCTGCGCGCACTGTCCTTCTCTCCACATTTATGTGTTAGTTTGTTTGTCTATCTAATCTTTTGGGTTTTTATTTCTAATGAGGTCGACCAGTTGTCTATTTATTATTTTTTTTACTACGCATCAAGCTGCGCTGCTTGTCTTTGCTCCTGTGTGCTCGCGCACTCTCGCCTTTTCCACTTATTTTTATTTTTGATTTATTTTTGATTTATTTTGTCAATTTAAAAAAAAATTACGCATCGTGCTGTGCTGTTTGTGTTTGCTTGAGTGCATTCGCGCGCTCTCGCTTTCTCCACTTTACAATTTTTTTGTTATTATTTATCTATTCCTGAGAGTTTATATTATTTTTATTTGTTTATTTAAATGAAGTCGACCAGTTGCCTGCCCTTCCTTCCATTATCCGTCACCGAGACAAACTGAACAAAGTTCTGATGTCGACCTTGTAAAGATAAGGATTCAGGTCTGTCTGCTGTTTACCTTTGCTCCTGCCCGCACTGCCCTTCTCTCCACATTTATGTGTTTGTTGGTTTGTCTATCTAATCTTTTGGGTTTTTATTTCTAATGAGGTCGACCAGTTGTCTATTTATTATTTTTTTTACTACGCATCAAGGTGCGCTTCTTGTCTTTGCTCCTGTGTGCTCGCGCACTCTCGCCTTTTCCACTTA
Source organism: Perognathus longimembris pacificus (assembly GCF_023159225.1). Lineage (NCBI taxonomy): Eukaryota > Metazoa > Chordata > Mammalia > Rodentia > Heteromyidae > Perognathus > Perognathus longimembris. The sequence goes on along the minus strand of NW_025959880.1, from coordinate 106,087 downwards.
TTTTTATTTTTGATTTATTTTTGATTTATTTTGTCAATTAAAAAAAATACGCATCGTGCTGTGTTGTTTGTGTTTGCTTGAGTGCATTCGCGCGCTCTCGCTTTCTCCACTTTACAATTTTTTTGTTATTATTTATCTATTCCTGAGAGTTTATCTTATTTTTTATTTGTTTATTTAAATGAAGTCGACCAGTTGCCTGCCCTTCCTTCCATTATTCGTCACCGAGACAAACTGAACAAAGTTCTGAGGTCGACCTTGTAAAGATAAGGATTCAGGTCTGTCTGCTGTTTACCTTTGCTCCTGCGCGCACTGCCCTTCTCTCCACATTTATGTGTTTGTTTGTTTGTCTATCTAATCTTTTGGGTTTTTATTTCTAATGAGGTCGACCACTTGTCTATTTATTATTTTTTTTACTACGCATCAAGCTGCGCTGCTTGTCTTTGCTCCTGTGTGCTCGCTCACTCTCGCCTTTTCCACTTATTGTTATTTTTTATTTATTTTTGATTTATTTTGTCAATATAAAAAAAAATACGCATCGTGCTGTGCCGTTTCTGTTTGCTTGAGTGCATTCGTGCGCTCTCGCTTTCTCCACTTTACAATTTTTTGGATATTATTTATCTATTCCTGAGAGTTTATCTTATTTTTTATTTGTTTATTTAAATGAAGTCGACCAGTTGCTTGCCCTTCCTTCCATTATCCGTCACCGAGACAAACTGAACAAAGTTCTGAGGTCGACCTTGTAAAGATAAGGATTCAGGTCTGTCTGCTGTTTACCTTTGCTCCTGCGCGCACTGCCCTTCTCTCCACATTTATGTGTTTGTTTGTTTGTCTATCTAATCTTTTGGGTTTTTATTTCTAATGAGGTCGACCAGTTGTCTATTTATTATTTTTTTTACTACGCATCAAGCTGCGCTGCTTGTCTTTGCTCCTGTGTGCTCGCGCACTTCGCCTTTTCCACTTATTTTTATTTTTGATTTATTTTTGATTTATTTTGTCAATTTTTTAAAAAAATACGCATCGTGCTGTGCTGTTTGTGTTTGCTTGAGTGCATTCGCGCGCTCTCGCTTTCTCCACTTTACAATTTTTTTGTTATTATTTATCTATTCCTGAGAGTTTATATTATTTTTTATTTGTTTATTTAAATGAAGTCGACCAGTTTCCTGCCCTTCCTTCCATTATCCCTCACCGAGAAAAACTGAACAAAGTTCTGAGGTCGACCTTGTAAAGATAAGGATTCAGGTCTGTCTGCTGTTTACCTTTGCTCCTGCCCGCACTGCCCTTCTCTCCACATTTATGTGTTTGTTGGTTTGTCTATCTAATATTTTGGGTTTTTTTTCTAATGAGGTCGACCAGTTGTCTATTTATTATTTTTTTTTTACTACGCATCAAGCTGCGCTGCTTGTCTTTGCTCCTGTGTGCTCGCGCACTCTCGCCTTTTCCACTTATTTTTATTTTTGATTTATTTTTGATTTATTTTGTCAATTTAAAAAAAATAAGCATCGTGCTGTGCTGTTTGTGTTTGCTTGAGTGCATTCGCGCGCTCTCGCTTTCTCCACTTTACAAGTTTTTTGTTATTATTTATCTATTCCTGAGAGTTTATATTATTTTTTATTTGTTTATTTAAATGAAGTCGACCAGTTGCCTGCCCTTCCTTCCATTATCCGTCACCGAGAAAAACTGAACAAAGTTCTGAGGTCGACCTTGTAAAGATAAGGATTCAGGTCTGTCTGCTGTTTACCTTTGCTCCTGCGCGCACTGCACTTCTCTCCACATTTATGTGTTTGTTTGTTTGTCTATCTAATCTTTTGGTTTTTTTTCCAATGAGGTCGACCAGTTGTCTATTTATTATTTTCGTTACTACGCATCAAGCTGCGCTGCTTGTCTTTGCTCCTGTGTGCTCGCGCACACTCGCGTTTTCCACTTATTTTTATTTTTGATTTATTTTTGATTTATTTTGTCAATTTTAAAAAAATACGCATCGTGCTGTGCTGTTTGTGTTTGCTTGAGTGCATTCGCGCGCTCTCGCTTTCTCCACTTTACAATTATTTTGTTATTATTTATCTATTCCTGAGAGTTTATATTATTTTTCATTTGTTTATTTAAATGAAGTCGACCAGTTGCCTGCCCTTCCTTCCATTATCCGTCACCGAGACAAACTGAACAAAGTTGTGAGGTCGACCTTGTAAAGATAAGGATTCAGGTCTGTCTGCTGTTTACCTTTGCTCCTGCGCTCACTGCCCTTCTCTCCACATTTATGTGTTTGTTTGTTTGTCTATCTAATCTTTTGGGTTTTTATTTCTAATGAGGTCGACCAGTTGTCTATTTATTATTTTTTTTACTACGCATCAAGCTGCGCTGCTTGTCTTTGCTCCTGTGTGCTCGCGCACTTCGCCTTTTCCACTTATTTTTATTTTTGATTTATTTTTGATTTATTTTGTCAATTTTTTAAAAAAATACGCATCGTGCTGTGCTGTTTGTGTTTGCTTGAGTGCATTCGCGCGCTCTCGCTTTCTCCACTTTACAATTTTTTTGTTATTATTTATCTATTCCTGAGAGTTTATATTATTTTTTATTTGTTTATTTAAATGAAGTCGACCAGTTGCCTGCCCTTCCTTCCATTATTCGTCACCGAGACAAACTGAACAAAGTTCTGAGGTCGACCTTGTAAAGATAAGGATTCAGGTCTGTCTGCTGTTTACCTTTGCTCCTGCGCGCACTGCCCTTCTCTCCACATTTATGTGTTTGTTTGTTTGTCTATCTAATCTTTTGGGTTTTTATTTCTAATGAGGTCGACCACTTGTCTATTTATTATTTTTTTTACTACGCATCAAGCTGCGCTGCTTGTCTTTGCTCCTGTGTGCTCGCTCACTCTCGCCTTTTCCACTTATTGTTATTTTTTATTTATTTTTGATTTATTTTGTCAATATAAAAAAAAATACGCATCGTGCTGTGCCGTTTCTGTTTGCTTGAGTGCATTCGTGCGCTCTCGCTTTCTCCACTTTACAATTTTTTGGATATTATTTATCTATTCCTGAGAGTTTATCTTATTTTTTATTTGTTTATTTAAATGAAGTCGACCAGTTGCTTGCCCTTCCTTCCATTATCCGTCACCGAGACAAACTGAACAAAGTTCTGAGGTCGACCTTGTAAAGATAAGGATTCAGGTCTGTCTGCTGTTTACCTTTGCTCCTGCGCGCACTGCCCTTCTCTCCACATTTATGTGTTTGTTTGTTTGTCTATCTAATCTTTTGGGTTTTTATTTCTAATGAGGTCGACCAGTTGTCTATTTATTATTTTTTTTACTACGCATCAAGCTGCGCTGCTTGTCTTTGCTCCTGTGTGCTCGCGCACTTCGCCTTTTCCACTTATTTTTATTTTTGATTTATTTTTGATTTATTTTGTCAATTTTTTAAAAAAATACGCATCGTGCTGTGCTGTTTGTGTTTGCTTGAGTGCATTCGCGCGCTCTCGCTTTCTCCACTTTACAATTTTTTTGTTATTATTTATCTATTCCTGAGAGTTTATATTATTTTTTATTTGTTTATTTAAATGAAGTCGACCAGTTTCCTGCCCTTCCTTCCATTATCCCTCACCGAGAAAAACTGAACAAAGTTCTGAGGTCGACCTTGTAAAGATAAGGATTCAGGTCTGTCTGCTGTTTACCTTTGCTCCTGCCCGCACTGCCCTTCTCTCCACATTTATGTGTTTGTTGGTTTGTCTATCTAATATTTTGGGTTTTTTTTCTAATGAGGTCGACCAGTTGTCTATTGATTATTTTTTTTTTTACTACGCATCAAGCTGCGCTGCTTGTCTTTGCTCCTGTGTGCTCGCGCACTCTCGCCTTTTCCACTTATTTTTATTTTTGATTTATTTTTGATTTATTTTGTCAATTTAAAAAAAAATAAGCATCGTGCTGTGCTGTTTGTGTTTGCTTGAGTGCATTCGCGCGCTCTCGCTTTCTCCACTTTACAAGTTTTTTGTTATTATTTATCTATTCCTGAGAGTTTATATTATTTTTTATTTGTTTATTTAAATGAAGTCGACCAGTTGCCTGCCCTTCCTTCCATTATCCGTCACCGAGAAAAACTGAACAAAGTTCTGAGGTCGACCTTGTAAAGATAAGGATTCAGGTCTGTCTGCTGTTTACCTTTGCTCCTGCGCGCACTGCACTTTTCTCCACATTTATGTGTTTGTTTGTTTGTCTATCTAATCTTTTGGTTTTTTTTCCAATGAGGTCGACCAGTTGTCTATTTATTATTTTCGTTACTACGCATCAAGCTGCGCTGCTTGTCTTTGCTCCTGTGTGCTCGCGCACACTCGCGTTTTCCACTTATTTTTATTTTTGATTTATTTTTGATTTATTTTGTCAATTTTAAAAAAATACGCATCGTGCTGTGCTGTTTGTGTTTGCTTGAGTGCATTCGCGCGCTCTCGCTTTCTCCACTTTACAATTTTTTTGTTATTATTTATCTATTCCTGAGAGTTTATCTTATTTTTCATTTGTTTATTTAATTGAAGTCGACCAGTTGCCTGCCCTTCCTTCCATTATCCGTCACCGAGACAAACTGAACAAAGTTGTGAGGTCGACCTTGTAAAGATAAGGATTCAGGTCTGTCTGCTGTTTACCTTTGCTCCTGCGCTCACTGCCCTTCTCTCCACATTTATGTGTTTGTTTGTTTGTCTATCTAATCTTTTGGGTTTTTATTTCTAATGAGGTCGACCAGTTGTCTATTTATTATTTTTTTTACTACGCATCAAGCTGCGCTGCTTGTCTTTGCTCCTGTGTGCTCGCGCACTTCGCCTTTTCCACTTATTTTTATTTTTGATTTATTTTTGATTTATTTTGTCAATTTTTTAAAAAAATACGCATCGTGCTGTGCTGTTTGTGTTTGCTTGAGTGCATTCGCGCGCTCTCGCTTTCTCCACTTTACAATTTTTTTGTTATTATTTATCTATTCCTGAGAGTTTATATTATTTTTTATTTGTTTATTTAAATGAAGTCGACCAGTTTCCTGCCCTTCCTTCCATTATCCCTCACCGAGAAAAACTGAACAAAGTTCTGAGGTCGACCTTGTAAAGATAAGGATTCAGGTCTGTCTGCTGTTTACCTTTGCTCCTGCCCGCACTGCTCTTCTCTCCACATTTATGTGTTTGTTGGTTTGTCTATCTAATATTTTGGGTTTTTTTTCTAATGAGGTCGACCAGTTGTCTATTTATTATTTTTTTTTTTACTACGCGTCAAGCTGCGCTGCTTGTCTTTGCTCCTGTGTGCTCGCGTACTCTCGCCTTTTCCACTTATTTTTATTTTTGATTTATTTTTGATTTATTTTGTCAATTTAAAAAAAAATAAGCATCGTGCTGTGCTGTTTGTGTTTGCTTGAGTGCATTCGCGCGCTCTCGCTTTCTCCACTTTACAATTTTTTTGTTATTATTTATCTATTCCTGAGAGTTTATCTTATTTTTTATTTGTTTATTTAAATGAAGTCGACCAGTGCCTGCCCTTCCTTCCATTATCCATCACCGAGACAAACTGAACAAAGTTCTGAAGTCGACCTTGTAAAGATAAAGATTCAGGTCTGTCTGCTGTTTACCTTTGCTCCTGAGCGCACTGCCCTTCTCTCCACATTTATGTGTTTTTTTGTTTGTCTATCTAATCTTTTGGGTTTTTTTTCTAATGAGGTCGACCAGTTGTCTATTTATTATTTTCTTTACTACGCATCAAGCTTCGCTGCTTGTCTTTGCTCCTGTGTGCTCGCGCACACTCGCCTTTTCCACTTATTTTTATTTTTGATTTATTTTGATTTATTTTGTCTATTTAAAAAAAATACGCATCGTGCTGTGCTGTTTGTGTTTGCATGAGTGCATTCGCGCGCTCTCGCTTTCTCCACTTTACAATTTTTTTGTTATTATTTATCTATTCCTGAGAGTTTATATTATTTTTATTTGTTTATTTAAATGAAGTCGACCAGTTGCCTGCCCTTCCTTCCATTATCCGTCACCGAGAAAAACTGAACAAAGTTCTGAGGTCGACCTTGTAAAGATAAGGATTCAGGTCTGTCTGCTGTTTACCTTTGCTCCTGCCCGCACTGCCCTTCTCTCCACATTTATGTGTTTGTTTGTTTGTCTATCTAATCTTTTGGTTTTTTTTTCCAATGAGGTCGACCAGTTGTCCTATTTATTATTTTCGTTACTACGCATCAAGCTGCGCTGCTTGTCTTTGCTCCTGTGTGCTCGCTCACTCTCGCCTTTTCCACTTATTGTTATTTTTTATTTATTTTTGATTTATTTTGTCAATATAAAAAAAAATACGCATCGTGCTGTGCCGTTTCTGTTTGCTTGAGTGCATTCGTGCGCTCTCGCTTTCTCCACTTTACAATTTTTTGGATATTATTTATCTATTCCTGAGAGTTTATCTTATTTTTTATTTGTTTATTTAAATGAAGTCGACCAGTTGCTTGCCCTTCCTTCCATTATCCGTCACCGAGACAAACTGAACAAAGTTCTGAGGTCGACCTTGTAAAGATAAGGATTCAGGTCTGTCTGCTGTTTACCTTTGCTCCTGCGCGCACTGCCCTTCTCTCCACATTTATGTGTTTGTTTGTTTGTCTATCTAATCTTTTGGGTTTTTATTTCTAATGAGGTCGACCAGTTGTCTATTTATTATTTTTTTTTACTACGCATCAAGCTGCGCTGCTTGTCTTTGCTCCTGTGTGCTCGCGCACTTCGCCTTTTCCACTTATTTTTATTTTTGATTTATTTTTGATTTATTTTGTCAATTTTTTAAAAAAATACGCATCGTGCTGTGCTGTTTGTGTTTGCTTGAGTGCATTCGCGCGCTCTCGCTTTCTCCACTTTACAATTTTTTTGTTATTATTTATCTATTCCTGAGAGTTTATATTATTTTTTATTTGTTTATTTAAATGAAGTCGACCAGTTTCCTGCCCTTCCTTCCATTATCCCTCACCGAGAAAAACTGAACAAAGTTCTGAGGTCGACCTTGTAAAGATAAGGATTCAGGTCTGTCTGCTGTTTACCTTTGCTCCTGCCCGCACTGCCCTTCTCTCCACATTTATGTGTTTGTTGGTTTGTCTATCTAATATTTTGGGTTTTTTTTCTAATGAGGTCGACCAGTTGTCTATTGATTATTTTTTTTTTACTACGCATCAAGCTGCGCTGCTTGTCTTTGCTCCTGTGTGCTCGCGCACTCTCGCCTTTTCCACTTATTTTTATTTTTGATTTATTTTTGATTTATTTTGTCAATTTAAAAAAAAATAAGCATCGTGCTGTGCTGTTTGTGTTTGCTTGAGTGCATTCGCGCGCTCTCGCTTTCTCCACTTTACAAGTTTTTTGTTATTATTTATCTATTCCTGAGAGTTTATATTATTTTTTATTTGTTTATTTAAATGAAGTCGACCAGTTGCCTGCCCTTCCTTCCATTATCCGTCACCGAGAAAAACTGAACAAAGTTCTGAGGTCGACCTTGTAAAGATAAGGATTCAGGTCTGTCTGCTGTTTACCTTTGCTCCTGCGCGCACTGCACTTTTCTCCACATTTATGTGTTTGTTTGTTTGTCTATCTAATCTTTTGGTTTTTTTTCCAATGAGGTCGACCAGTTGTCTATTTATTATTTTCGTTACTACGCATCAAGCTGCGCTGCTTGTCTTTGCTCCTGTGTGCTCGCGCACACTCGCGTTTTCCACTTATTTTTATTTTTGATTTATTTTTGATTTATTTTGTCAATTTTAAAAAAATACGCATCGTGCTGTGCTGTTTGTGTTTGCTTGAGTGCATTCGCGCGCTCTCGCTTTCTCCACTTTACAATTTTTTTGTTATTATTTATCTATTCCTGAGAGTTTATCTTATTTTTCATTTGTTTATTTAATTGAAGTCGACCAGTTGCCTGCCCTTCCTTCCATTATCCGTCACCGAGACAAACTGAACAAAGTTGTGAGGTCGACCTTGTAAAGATAAGGATTCAGGTCTGTCTGCTGTTTACCTTTGCTCCTGCGCTCACTGCCCTTCTCTCCACATTTATGTGTTTGTTTGTTTGTCTATCTAATCTTTTGGGTTTTTATTTCTAATGAGGTCGACCAGTTGTCTATTTATTATTTTTTTTACTACGCATCAAGCTGCGCTGCTTGTCTTTGCTCCTGTGTGCTCGCGCACTTCGCCTTTTCCACTTATTTTTATTTTTGATTTATTTTTGATTTATTTTGTCAATTTTTTAAAAAAATACGCATCGTGCTGTGCTGTTTGTGTTTGCTTGAGTGCATTCGCGCGCTCTCGCTTTCTCCACTTTACAATTTTTTTGTTATTATTTATCTATTCCTGAGAGTTTATATTATTTTTTATTTGTTTATTTAAATGAAGTCGACCAGTTTCCTGCCCTTCCTTCCATTATCCCTCACCGAGAAAAACTGAACAAAGTTCTGAGGTCGACCTTGTAAAGATAAGGATTCAGGTCTGTCTGCTGTTTACCTTTGCTCCTGCCCGCACTGCTCTTCTCTCCACATTTATGTGTTTGTTGGTTTGTCTATCTAATATTTTGGGTTTTTTTTTCTAATGAGGTCGACCAGTTGTCTATTTATTATTTTTTTTTTACTACGCGTCAAGCTGCGCTGCTTGTCTTTGCTCCTGTGTGCTCGCGTACTCTCGCCTTTTCCACTTATTTTTATTTTTGATTTATTTTTGATTTATTTTGTCAATTTAAAAAAAAATAAGCATCGTGCTGTGCTGTTTGTGTTTGCTTGAGTGCATTCGCGCGCTCTCGCTTTCTCCACTTTACAATTTTTTTGTTATTATTTATCTATTCCTGAGAGTTTATCTTATTTTTTATTTGTTTATTTAAATGAAGTCGACCAGTGCCTGCCCTTCCTTCCATTATCCATCACCGAGACAAACTGAACAAAGTTCTGAAGTCGACCTTGTAAAGATAAAGATTCAGGTCTGTCTGCTGTTTACCTTTGCTCCTGAGCGCACTGCCCTTCTCTCCACATTTATGTGTTTTTTTTGTTTGTCTATCTAATCTTTTGGGTTTTTTTTCTAATGAGGTCGACCAGTTGTCTATTTATTATTTTCTTTACTACGCATCAAGCTTCGCTGCTTGTCTTTGCTCCTGTGTGCTCGCGCACACTCGCCTTTTCCACTTATTTTTATTTTTGATTTATTTTTGATTTATTTTGTCTATTTAAAAAAAATACGCATCGTGCTGTGCTGTTTGTGTTTGCATGAGTGCATTCGCGCGCTCTCGCTTTCTCCACTTTACAATTTTTTTGTTATTATTTATCTATTCCTGAGAGTTTATATTATTTTTATTTGTTTATTTAAATGAAGTCGACCAGTTGCCTGCCCTTCCTTCCATTATCCGTCACCGAGAAAAACTGAACAAAGTTCTGAGGTCGACCTTGTAAAGATAAGGATTCAGGTCTGTCTGCTGTTTACCTTTGCTCCTGCCCGCACTGCCCTTCTCTCCACATTTATGTGTTTGTTGGTTTGTTTATCTAATCTTTTGGGTTTTTATTTCTAATGAGGTCGACCAGTTGTCTATTTCTTATTTTTTTTACTACGCATCAAGCTGCGCTG
>NW_025959880.1:49267-96005 GCF_023159225.1 Perognathus longimembris pacificus | reverse complement strand
CAATTTTAAAAAAAATATACGCATCGTGCTGTGCTGTTTGTGTTTGCTTGAGTGCATTCGCGCGCTCTCCGCTTTCTCCACTTTACAATTTTTTTATTATTTATCTATTCCTGAGAGTTTATCTTATTTTTTATTTGTTTATTTAAATGAAGTCGACTAGTTGCCCGCCCTTCCTTCCATTATCCGTCACCGAGACAAACTGAACAAAGTTCTGAGGTCGACCTTGTAAAGCTAAGTATTCAGGTCTGTCTGCTGTTTACCATTGCTCCTGCGCGCACTGCCCTTCTCTCCACATTTATGTGTTTGTTTGTTTGTCTATCTAATCTTTTGGGTTTTTATTTCTAATGAGGTCGACCAGTTTTCTATTTATTATTTTTTTTACTACGCATCAAGCTGCGCTGCTTGTCTTTGCTCCTGTGTGCTCGCGCACTCTCGCCTTTTCCACTTATTTTTATTTTTGATTTATTTTTGATTGATTTTGTCAATTTAAAAAAAAAACGCATCGTGCTGTGCTGTTTGTGTTTGCTTGAGTGCATTCGCGCGCTCTCGCTTTCTCCACTTTACAATTTTTTTGTTATTATTTATCTATTCCTGAGAGTTTATCTTATTTTTTATTTGTTCATTTAAATGAAGTCGACCAGTTGCCTGCCCTTCCTTCCATTATCCATCACCGAGACAAAATGAACAAAGTTCTGAGGTCGACCTTGTAAAGATAAGGATTCAGGTCTGTCTGCTGTTTACCTTTGCTCCTGCGCGCACTGCCCTTCTCTCCACATTTATGTGTTTGTTTGTTGGTCTATCTAATCTTTTGGGTTTTTATTTCTAATGAGGTCGACCAGTTGTCTATTTATTATTTTTTTTACTACGCATCAAGCTGCGCTGCTTGTCTTTGCTCCTGTGTGCTCGCGCACTCTCGCCTTTTCCACTGATTTTTATTTTGATTTATTTTTTATTTATTTTGTCAATTTAAAAAAAAATACGCATCGTGCTGTGCTGTTTGTGTTTGCTTGAGTGCATTCGCGCGCTCTCGCTTTCTCCACTTTACAATTTTTTGTTATTATTTATCTATTCCTGAGAGTTTATCTTATTTTTTATTTGTTTATTTAAATGAAGTCGACCAGTTGCCTGCCCTTCCTTCCATTATCCGTCACCGAGACAAACTGAACAAAGTTCTGAGGTGTACCTTGTAAAGATAAGGATTCAGGTCTGTCTGCTGTTTACCTTTGCTCCTGCGCCCACTGCCCTTCTCTCCACATTTATGTGTTTGATTGTTTGTCTATCTAATCTTTTGGGGTTTTATTTCTAATGAGGTCGACTAGTTGTCTATTTATTATTTTTTTTACTACGCATCAAGCTGCGCTGCTTGTCTTTGCTCCTGTGTGCTCGCGCACTCTCGCCTTTTCCACTTATTTTTATTTTTGATTTATTTTTTATTTATTTTGTCAATTTAAAAAAAAAATACGCATCATGCTGTGCTGTTTGTGTTTGCTTGAGTGCATTCCCGCGCTCTCGCTTTCTCCACTTTACAATTTTTTGTTACGATTTATCTATTCCTGAGAGTTATCTTATTTTTTATTTGTTTATTTAAATGAAGTCGACCAGTTGCCTGCCCTTCCTTCCATTATCCGTCACCGAGACAAACTGAACAAAGTTCTGAGGTCGACCTTGTAAAGATAAGGATTCAGGTCTGTCTGCTGTTTACCTTTGCTCCTGCGCGCACTGCCCTTCTCTCCACATTTATGTGTTTGTTTGTTTGTCTATATAATCTTTTGAGGTTTTATTTCTAATGAGGTCGACCAGTTGTCTATTTATTTATTTTTTTTACTACGCATCAAGCTGCGCTGCTTATCTTTGCTCCTGTGTGCTCGCGAACTCTCGCGTTTTCCACTTATTTTTATTTTTGATTTATTTTTGATTTATTTTGTCAATTTAAAAAAATACGCATCATGCTGTGCTGTTTGTGTTTGCTTGAGTGCATTCGCGCGCTCTCGCTTTCTCCACTTTACAATTTTTTGTTACGATTTATCTATTCCTGAGAGTTTATCTTATTTTTTATTTGTTTATTTAAATGAAGTCGACCAGTTGCCTGCCCTTCCTTCCATTATCCGTCACCGAGACAAACTGAACAAAGTTCTGAGGTCGACCTTGTAAAGATAAGGATTCAGGTCTGTCTGCTGTTTACCTTTGCTCCTGCGCGCACTGCCCTTCTCTCCACATTTATGTGTTTGTTTGTTTGTCTATGTAATCTTTTGGTTTTTATTTCTAATGAGGTCGACCAGTTGTCTATTTATTACTTTTTTTACTACGCATCAAGCTCCGCTGCTTGTCTTGCTCCTGTGTGCTCGCGCACTCTCGCCTTTTCCACTTATTTTTATTTTTGATTTATTTTTGATTTATTTTGTCAATTTAAAAAAAAATACGCATCGTGCTTTGCTGTTTGTGTTTGCTTGAGTGCATTCGCGCGCTCTCGCTTTCTCCACTTTACAATTTTTTTGTTATTATTTATCTATTCCTGAGAGTTTATCTTATTTTTTATGTGTTTATTTAAATGAAGTCGACCAGTTGCCTGCCCTTCCTTCCATTATCCGTCACCGAGACAAACTGAACAAAGTTCTGAGGTCGACCTTGTAAAGATAAGGGTCAGGTCTGTCTGCTGTTTACCTTTGCTCCTGCGCGCACTGCCCTTCTCTCCACATTTATGTGTTTGTTTGTTTGTCTATCTAATCTTTTGGGTTTTTATTCTAATGAGGTTGACCAGTTGTCTATTTATTATTTTTTTAATACGCATCAAGCTGCGCTGCTTGTCTTTGCTCCTGTGTGCTCGCGCACTCTCGCCTTTTCCACTTATTTTTATTTTGATTTATTTTTGATTTATCTTGTCAATTTTAAAAAAAATATACGCATCCTGCAGTGCTGTTTGTGTTTGCTTGAGTGCATTCGCGCGCTCTCGCTTTCTCCACTTTACAATTTTTTTATTATTTATCTATTCCTGAGAGTTTATCTTATTTTTATTTGTTTATTTAAATGAAGTCGACTAGTTGCCCGCCCTTCCTTCCATTATCCGTCACCGAGACAAACTGAACAAAGTTCTGAGGTCGACCTTGTAAAGCTAAGTATTCAGGTCTGTCTGCTGTTTACCATTGCTCCTGCGCGCACTGCCCTTCTCTCCACATTTATGTGTTTGTTTGTTTGTCTATCTAATCTTTTGGGTTTTTATTTCTAATGAGGTCGACCAGTTTTCTATTTATTATTTTTTTTACTACGCATCAAGCTGCGCTGCTTGTCTGTGCTCCTGTGTGCTCGCGCACTCTCGCCTTTTCCACTTATTTTTATTTTTGATTTATTTTTGATTTATTTTGTCAATTTAAAAAAAAAATAGGCATCGTGCTGTGCTGTTTGTGTTTGCTTGAGTGCATTCGCGCGCTCTCGCTTTCCTCCACTTTACAATTTTTTTGTTATTATTTATCTATTCCTGAGAGTTTATCTTATTTTTTATTTGTTCATTTAAATGAAGTCGACCAGTTGCCTGCCCTTCCTTCCATTATCCGTCACCGAGACAAACTGAACAAAGTTCTGAAGTCGAACTTGTAAAGATAAGGATTCAGGTCTGTCTGCTGTTTACCTTTGCTCCTGCGCGCACTGCCCTTCTCTCCACATTTATGTGTTTGTTTGTTGGTCTATCTAATCTTTGGGTTTTTATTTCTAATGAGGTCGACCAGTTGTCTATTTATTATTTTTTTTACTACGCATCAAGCTGCGCTGCTTGTCTTTGCTCCTGTGTGCTCGCGCACTCTCGCCTTTTCCACTTATTTTTATTTTTGATTTATTTTTTATTTATTTTGTCAATTTAAAAAAAATAGGCATCGTGCTGTGCTGTTTGTGTTTGCTTGAGTGCATTCGCGCGCTCTCGCTTTCTCCACTTTACAATTTTTTTGTTATTATTTATCTATTCCTGAGAGTTTATCTTATTTTTTATTTGTTTATTTAAATGAAGTCGACCAGTTGCCTGCCATTCCCTCCATTATCCGTCACCGAGACAAACTGAACAAAGTTCTGAGGTCGACCTTGTAAAGATAAGGGTCAGGTCTGTCTGCTGTTTACCTTTGCTCCTGCGCGCACTGCCCTTCTCTCCACATTTATGTGTTTGTTTGTTTGTCTATCTAATCTTTTGGGTTTTTATTTCTAATGAGGTCGACCAGTTTTCTATTTATTATTTTTTTTACTACGCATCAAGCTGCGCTGCTTGTCTTTGCTCCTGTGTGCTCGCGCACTCTCGCCTTTTCCACTTATTTTTATTTTTGATTTATTTTTGATTTATTTTGTCAATTTAAAAAAAAATACGCATCGTGCTGTGCTGTTTGTGTTTGCTTGAGTGCATTCGCGCGCTCTGGCTTTCTCCACTTTACAATTTTTTGTTATTATTTATCTATTCCTGAGAGTTTATCTTATTTTTTATTTGTTTATTTAAATGAAGTCGACCAGTTGCCTGCCCTTCCTTCCATTATCCGTCACCGAGACAAACTGAACAAAGTTCTGAGGTCCACCTTGTAAAGATAAGGATTCAGGTCTGTCTGCTGTTTACCTTTGCTCCTGCGTGCACTGCCCTTCTCTCCACATTTATGTGTTTGTTTGTTTGTCTATCTAATCTTTTGGGTTTTTATTTCTAATGAGGTCGACCAGTTGTCTATTTATTATTTTTTTTACTACGCATCAAGCTTCGCTGATTGTCTTTGCTCCTGTGTGCTCGCGCACTCTCGCCTTTTCCACTTATTTTTATTTTTGATTTATTTTTTATTTATTTTGTCAATTTTAAAAAAAAATACGCATCGTGCTGTGCTGTTTGTGTTTGCTTGAGTGCATTCGCGCGCTCTCGCTTTCTCCACTTTACAAATTTTGTTATTATTTATCTATTCCTGAGAGTTTATCTTATTTTTTATTTGTTTATTTAAATGAAGTCGACCAGTTGCCTGCCCTTCCTTCCATCATCCGTCACCGAGACAAACTGAACAAAGTTCTGAGGTCTACCTTGTAAAGATAAGGATTCACGTCTGTCTGCTGTTTACCTTTGCTCCTGCCCGCACTGCCCTTCTCTCCACATTTATGTGTTTGTTTGTTTGTCTATCTAATCTTTTGGGTTTCTTTTTCTAATGAGGTCGACCAGTTGTCTATTTATTATTTTTTTTACTACGCATCAAGCTGCGCTGCTTGTCTTTGCTCCTGTGTGCTCGCGCACTCTCGCCTTTTCCACTTATTTTTATTTTTGATTTATTTTTGATTTATTTTGTCAATTTAAAAAAAAAACGCATCGTGCTGTGCTGTTTGTGTTTGCTTGAGTGCATTCGCCGCGCTCTCGCTTTCTCCACTTTACAATTTTTTTTGTTATTATTTATCTATTCCTGAGAGTTTATCTTATTTTTTATTTGTTTATTTAAATGAAGTCGACCAGTTGCCTGCCCTTCCTTCCATTATCCGTCACCGAGACAAACTGAACAACGTTCTGAGGTCGACCTTGTAAAGATAAGGATTCAGGTCTCTCTGCTGTTTACCTTTGCTCCTGCGCGCACTTCCCTTCTCTCCACATTTATGTGTTTGTTTGTTTGTCTATCTAATCTTTTGGGTTTCTTTTTCTAATGAGGTCGACCAGTTGTCTATTTATTATTTTTTTTACTACGCATCAAACTGCGCTGCTTGTCTTTGCTCCTGTGTGCTCGCGCACTCTCGCCTTTTCCACTTATTTTTATTTTTGATTTATTTTTGATTTATTTTGTCAATTTAAAAAAAAAAACGCATCGTGCTGTGCTGTTTGTGTTTGCTTGAGTGCATTCGCGCGCTCTCGCTTTCTCCACTTTACAATTTTTTTTGTTATTATTTATCTATTCCTGAGAGTTTATCTTATTTTTTATTTGTTTATTTAAATGAAGTCGACCAGTTGCCTGCCCTTCCTTCCATTATCCGTCACCGAGACAAACTGAACAACGTTCTGAGGTCGACCTTGTAAAGATAAGGATTCAGGTCTGTCTGCTGTTTACCTTTGCTCCTGCGCGCACTTCCCTTCTCTCCACATTTATGTGTTTGTTTGTTTGTCTATCTAATCTTTTGGGTTTTTATTTCTAATGAGGTCGACCAGTTGTCTATTTATTATTTTTTTTACTACGCATCAAGCTGCGCAGCTTGTCTTTGCTCCTGTGTGCTCGCGCACTCTCGCCTTTTCCACTTATTTTTATTTTTGATTTATTTTTGATTTATTTTGTCAATTAAAAAAAAATACGCATCGTGCTGTGCTGTTTGTGTTTGCTTGAGTGCATTCGCGCGCTCTCGCTTTCTCCACTTTACAATTTTTTTGTTATTATTTATCTATTGCTGAGAGTTTATCTTATTTTTTATTTGTTTATTTAAATGAAGTCGACCAGTTGCCTGCCATTCCTTCCATTATCCGTCACCGAGACAAACTGAACAAAGTTCTGAGGTCGACCTTGTAAAGATAAGGGTCAGGTCTGTCTGCTGTTTACCTTTGCTCCTGCGCGCACTGCCCTTCTCTCCACATTTATGTGTTTGTTTGTTTGTTTATCTAATCTTTTGGGTTTTATTTCTAATGAGGTCGACCAGTTTTCTATTTATTATTTTTTTACTACGCATCAAGCTGCGCTGCTTGTCTGTGCTCCTGTGTGCTCGCGCACTCTCGCCTTTTCCACTTATTTTTATTTTTGATTTATTTTTGATTTATTTTGTCAATTTAAAAAAAAAATAGGCATCGTGCTGTGCTGTTTGTGTTTGCTTGAGTGCATTCGCGCGCTCTCGCTTTCTCCACTTTACAATTTTTTTGTTATTATTTATCTATTCCTGAGAGTTTATCTTATTTTTTATTTGTTCATTTAAATGAAGTCGACCAGTTGCCTGCCCTTCCTTCCATTATCCGTCACCGAGACAAACTGAACAAAGTTCTGAAGTCGAACTTGTAAAGATAAGGATTCAGGTCTGTCTGCTGTTTACCTTGCTCCTGCGCGCACTGCCCTTCTCTCCACATTTATGTGTTTGTTTGTTGGTCTATCTAATCTTTGGGTTTTTATTTCTAATGAGGTCGACCAGTTGTCTATTTATTATTTTTTTTACTACGCATCAAGCTGCGCTGCTTGTCTTTGCTCCTGTGTGCTCGCGCACTCTCGCCTTTTCCACTTATTTTTATTTTTGATTTATTTTTTATTTATTTTGTCAATTTAAAAAAAAATAGGCATCGTGCTGTGCTGTTTGTGTTTGCTTGAGTGCATTCGCGCGCTCTCGCTTTCTCCACTTTACAATTTTTTTGTTATTATTTATCTATTCCTGAGAGTTTATCTTATTTTTTATTTGTTTATTTAAATGAAGTCGACCAGTTGCCTGCCATTCCCTCCATTATCCGTCACCGAGACAAACTGAACAAAGTTCTGAGGTCGACCTTGTAAAGATAAGGGTCAGGTCTGTCTGCTGTTTACCTTTGCTCCTGCGCGCACTGCCCTTCTCTCCACATTTATGTGTTTGTTTGTTTGTCTATCTAATCTTTTGGGTTTTTATTTCTAATGAGGTCGACCAGTTTTCTATTTATTATTTTTTTTACTACGCATCAAGCTGCGCTGCTTGTCTTTGCTCCTGTGTGCTCGCGCACTCTCGCCTTTTCCACTTATTTTTATTTTTGATTTATTTTTGATTTATTTTGTCAATTTAAAAAAAAATACGCATCGTGCTGTGCTGTTTGTGTTTGCTTGAGTGCATTCGCGCGCTCTGGCTTTCTCCACTTTACAATTTTTTGTTATTATTTATCTATTCCTGAGAGTTTATCTTATTTTTATTTGTTTATTTAAATGAAGTCGACCAGTTGCCTGCCCTTCCTTCCATTATCCGTCACCGAGACAAACTGAACAAAGTTCTGAGGTCCACCTTGTAAAGATAAGGATTCAGGTCTGTCTGCTGTTTACCTTTGCTCCTGCGTGCACTGCCCTTCTCTCCACATTTATGTGTTTGTTTGTTTGTCTATCTAATCTTTTGGGTTTTTATTTCTAATGAGGTCGACCAGTTGTCTATTTATTATTTTTTTTACTACGCATCAAGCTTCGCTGATTGTCTTTGCTCCTGTGTGCTCGCGCACTCTCGCCTTTTCCACTTATTTTTATTTTTGATTTATTTTTTATTTATTTTGTCAATTTAAAAAAAAATACGCATCGTGCTGTGCTGTTTGTGTTTGCTTGAGTACATTCGCGCGCTCTCGCTTTCTCCACTTTACAATTTTTTTCTTATTATTTATCTATTCCTGAGAGTTTATCTTATTTTTTATTTGTTTATTTAAATGAAGTCGACCAGTTGCCTGCCCTTCCTTCCATTATCCGTCACCGAGACAAACTGTACAAAGTTCTGAGGTCGACCTTGTAAAGATAAGGATTCAGGTCTGTCTGCTGTTTACCTTTGCTCCTGCGCGCACTGCCCTTCTTTCCACATTTATGTGTTTGTTTGTTTGTCTATCTAATCTTTTGGGTTTTATTTCTAATGAGGTTGACCAGTTGTCTATTTGTTATTTTTTTAATACGCATCAAGCTGCGCTGCTTGTCTTTGCTCCTGTGTGCTCGCGCACTCTCGCCTTTTCCACTTATTTTTATTTTTGATTTATTTTTCATTTATTTTGTCAATTTAAAAAAAAATACGCATCGTGCTGTGCTGTTTGTGTTTGCTTGAGTGCATTCGCGCGCTCTCGCTTTCTCCACTTTACAATTTTTTTATTATTTATTTATTCCTGAGAGTTTATCTTATTTTTTATTTGTTTATTTAAATGAAGTCGACTAGTTGCCCGCCCTTCCTTCCATTATCCGTCACCGAGACAAACTGAACAAAGTTCTGAGGTCGACCTTGTAAAGCTAAGTATTCAGGTCTGTCTGCTGTTTACCATTGCTCCTGCGCGCACTGCCCTTCTCTCCACATTTATGTGTTTGTTTGTTTGTCTATCTAATCTTTTGGGTTTTTATTTCTAATGAGGTCGACCAGTTGTCTATTTATTATTTTTTTTACTACGCATCAAGCTGCGCTACTTGTCTTTGCTCCTGTGTGCTCGCGCACTCTAGCCTTTTCCACTTATTTTTATTTTTGATTTATTTTTTATTTATTTTGTCAATTTAAAAAAAAAATACGCATCGTGCTGTGCTGTTTGTGTTTGCTTGAGTGCATT
Organism: Perognathus longimembris pacificus; assembly: GCF_023159225.1. Lineage (NCBI taxonomy): Eukaryota > Metazoa > Chordata > Mammalia > Rodentia > Heteromyidae > Perognathus > Perognathus longimembris. The sequence goes on along the minus strand of NW_025959880.1, from coordinate 86,818 downwards.
CGCGCGCTCTCGCTTTCTCCACTTTACAATTTTTTTGTTATTATTTATCTATTCCTGAGAGTTTATCTTATTTTTTATTTGTTCATTTAATGTAGTCGACCAGTTGCCTGCCCTTCCTTCCATTATCCTTCACCGAGACACACTGAACAAAGTTCTGAGGTCGACCTTGTAAAGATAAGGATTCAGGTCTGTCTGCTGTTTACCTTTGCTCCTGCGCGCACTGCCCTTCTCTCCACATTTATGTGTTTGTTTGTTGGTCTATCTAATCTTTTGGGTTTTTATTTCTAATGAGGTCGACCAGTTGTCTATTTATTATTTTTTTATACTACGCTTCAAGCTGCGCTGCTTGTCTTTGCTCCTGTGTGCTCGCGCACTCTCGCCTTTTCCACTTATTTTTATTTTGATTTATTTTTTATTTATTTTGTCAATTTTAAAAAAAAATACGCATCGTGCTGTGCTGTTTGTGTTTGCTTGAGTGCATTCGCGCGCTCTCGCTTTCTCCACTTTACAAATTTTGTTATTATTTATCTATTCCTGAGAGTTTATCTTATTTTTTATTTGTTTATTTAAATGAAGTCGACCAGTTGCCTGCCCTTCCTTCCATCATCCGTCACTGAGACAAACTGAACAAAGTTCTGAGGTCTACCTTGTAAAGATAAGGATTCACGTCTGTCTGCTGTTTACCTTTGCTCCTGCCCGCACTGCCCTTCTCTCCACATTTATGTGTTTGTTTGTTTGTCTATCTAATCTTTGGGTTTCTTTTTCTAATGAGGTCGACCAGTTGTCTATTTATTATTTTTTTTTACTACGCATCAAGCTGCGCTGCTTGTCTTTGCTCCTGTGTGCTCGCGCACTCTCGCCTTTTCCACTTATTTTATTTTTGATTTATTTTTGATTTATTTTGTCAATTTAAAAAAAAAACGCATCGTGCTGTGCTGTTTGTGTTTGCTTGAGTGCATTCGCGCGCTCTCCGCTTTCTCCACTTTACAATTTTTTTTGTTATTATTTATCTATTCCTGAGAGTTTATCTTATTTTTTATTTGTTTATTTAAATGAAGTCGACCAGTTGCCTGCCCTTCCTTCCATTATCCGTCACCGAGACAAACTGAACAACGTTCTGAGGTCGACCTTGTAAAGATAAGGATTCAGGTCTCTCTGCTGTTTACCTTTGCTCCTGCGCGCACTTCCCTTCTCTCCACATTTATGTGTTTGTTTGTTTGTCTATCTAATCTTTTGGGTTTCTTTTTCTAATGAGGTCGACCAGTTGTCTATTTATTATTTTTTTTACTACGCATCAAACTGCGCTGCTTGTCTTTGCTCCTGTGTGCTCGCGCACTCTCGCCTTTTCCACTTATTTTTATTTTGATTTATTTTTGATTTATTTTGTCAATTTAAAAAAAAAAAACGCATCGTGCTGTGCTGTTTGTGTTTGCTTGAGTGCATTCGCGCGCTCTCCGCTTTCTCCACTTTACAATTTTTTTTGTTATTATTTATCTATTCCTGAGAGTTTATCTTATTTTTTATTTGTTTATTTAAATGAAGTCGACCAGTTGCCTGCCCTTCCTTCCATTATCCGTCACCGAGACAAACTGAACAACGTTCTGAGGTCGACCTTGTAAAGATAAGGATTCAGGTCTGTCTGCTGTTTACCTTTGCTCCTGCGCGCACTTCCCTTCTCTCCACATTTATGTGTTTGTTTGTTTGTCTATCTAATCTTTTGGGTTTTTATTTCTAATGAGGTCGACCAGTTGTCTATTTATTATTTTTTTTACTACGCATCAAGCTGCGCTGCTTGTCTTTGCTCCTGTGTGCTCGCGCACTCTCGCCTTTTCCACTTATTTTTATTTTTGATTTATTTTTGATTTATTTTGTCAATTAAAAAAAATACGCATCGTGCTGTGCTGTTTGTGTTTGCTTGAGTGCATTCGCGCGCTCTCGCTTTCTCCACTTTACAATTTTTTTGTTATTATTTATCTATTGCTGAGAGTTTATCTTATTTTTTATTTGTTTATTTAAATGAAGTCGACCAGTTGCCTGCCATTCCTTCCATTATCCGTCACCGAGACAAACTGAACAAAGTTCTGAGGTCGACCTTGTAAAGATAAGGGTCAGGTCTGTCTGCTGTTTACCTTTGCTCCTGCGCGCACTGCCCTTCTCTCCACATTTATGTGTTTGTTTGTTTGTCTATCTAATCTCTTGGGTTTTTATTTCTAATGAGGTCGACCATTTGTCTATTTATTATTTTTTTTACTACGCATCAAGCTGCGCTGCTTGTCATTGCTCCTGTGTGCTCACGCACTCTCGCCTTTTCCACTTATTTTTATTTTTGATTTATTTTGTCAATTTTAAAAAAAAATACGCATCGTGCTGTGCTGTTTGTGTTTGCTTGAGTGCATTCGCGCGCTCTCGCTTTCTCCACTTTACAATTTTTTTGTTATTATTTATCTATTCCTGAGAGTTTAACTTATTTTTTATTTGTTTATTTAAATGAAGTCGACCAGTTGCCTGCCCTTCCTTCCATTATCCTTCACCGAGACACACTGAACAAAGTTCTGAGGTCTACCTTGTAAAGATAAGGATTCACGTCTGTCTGCTGTTTACCTTTGCTCCTGCCCGCACTGCCCTTCTCTCCACATTTATGTGTTTGTTTGTTTGTCTATCTAATCTTTTGGGTTTCTTTTTCTAATGAGGTCGACCAGTTGTCTATTTATTATTTTTTTTTACTACGCATCAAGCTGCGCTGCTTGTCTTTGCTCCTGTGTGCTCGCGCACTCTCGCCTTTTCCACTTATTTTTATTTTTGATTTATTTTTGATTTATTTTGTCAATTTAAAAAAAAAACCCATCGTGCTGTGCTGTTTGTGTTTGCTTGAGTGCATTCGCGCGCTCTCGCTTTCTCCACTTTACAATTTTTTTTGTTATTATTTATCTATTCCTGAGAGTTTATCTTATTTTTTATTTGTTTATTTAAATGAAGTCGACCAGTTGCCTGCCCTTCCTTCCATTATCCGTCACCGAGACAAACTGAACAACGTTCTGAGGTCGACCTTGTAAAGATAAGGATTCAGGTCTCTCTGCTGTTTACCTTTGCTCCTGCGCGCACTTCCCTTCTCTCCACATTTATGTGTTTGTTTGTTTGTCTATCTAATCTTTTGGGTTTCTTTTTCTAATGAGGTCGACCAGTTGTCTATTTATTATTTTTTTTACTACGCATCAAACTGCGCTGCTTGTCTTTGCTCCTGTGTGCTCGCGCACTCTCGCCTTTTCCACTTATTTTTATTTTTGATTTATTTTTGATTTATTTTGTCAATTTAAAAAAAAAACGCATCGTGCTGTGCTGTTTGTGTTTGCTTGAGTGCATTCGCGCGCTCTCGCTTTCTCCACTTTACAATTTTTTTTGTTATTATTTATCTATTCCTGAGAGTTTATCTTATTTTTTATTTGTTTATTTAAATGAAGTCGACCAGTTGCCTGCCCTTCCTTCCATTATCCGTCACCGAGACAAACTGAACACGTTCTGAGGTCGACCTTGTAAAGATAAGGATTCAGGTCTGTCTGCTGTTTACCTTTGCTCCTGCGCGCACTTCCCTTCTCTCCACATTTATGTGTTTGTTTGTTTGTCTATCTAATCTTTTGGGTTTTTATTTCTAATGAGGTCGACCAGTTGTCTATTTATTATTTTTTTTACTACGCATCAAGCTGCGCTGCTTGTCTTTGCTCCTGTGTGCTCGCGCACTCTCGCCTTTTCCACTTATTTTTATTTTTGATTTATTTTTGATTTATTTTGTCAATTAAAAAAAATACGCATCGTGCTGTGCTGTTTGTGTTTGCTTGAGTGCATTCGCGCGCTCCCTCCCGCTTTCTCCACTTTACAATTTTTTTGTTATTATTTATCTATTGCTGAGAGTTTATCTTATTTTTTATTTGTTTATTTAAATGAAGTCGACCAGTTGCCTGCCATTCCTTCCATTATCCGTCACCGAGACAAACTGAACAAAGTTCTGAGGTCGACCTTGTAAAGATAAGGGTCAGGTCTGTCTGCTGTTTACCTTTGCTCCTGCGCGCACTGCCCTTCTCTCCACATTTATGTGTTTGTTTGTTTGTCTATCTAATCTCTTGGGTTTTTATTTCTAATGAGGTCGACCATTTGTCTATTTATTATTTTTTTTACTACGCATCAAGCTGCGCTGCTTGTCATTGCTCCTGTGTGCTCACGCACTCTCGCCTTTTCCACTTATTTTTATTTTTGATTTATTTTGTCAATTTTAAAAAAAAATACGCATCGTGCTGTGCTGTTTGTGTTTGCTTGAGTGCATTCGCGCGCTCTCCGCTTTCTCCACTTTACAATTTTTTTGTTATTATTTATCTATTCCTGAGAGTTTAACTTATTTTTTATTTGTTTATTTAAATGAAGTCGACCAGTTGCCTGCCCTTCCTTCCATTATCCGTCACCGAGACAAACTGAACAAAGTTCTGAGGTCGACCTTGTAAAGATAAGGATTCAGGTCTGTCTGCTGTTTACCTTTGCTCCTGCGCGCACTGCCCTTCTTTCCACATTTATGTGTTTGTTTGTTTGTCTATCTAATCTTTTGGGTTTTTATTTCTAATGAGGTTGACCAGTTGTCTATTTATTATTTTTTTAATACGCATCAAGCTGCGCTGCTTGTCTTTGCTCCTGTGTGCTCGCGCACTCTCGCCTTTTCCACTTATTTTTATTTTTGATTTATTTTTGATTTATTTTGTCAATTTTAAAAAAAATATACGCATCGTGCTGTGCTGTTTGTGTTTGCTTGAGTGCATTCGCGCGCTCTCGCTTTCTCCACTTTACAATTTTTTTTATTATTTATCTATTCCTGAGAGTTTATCTTATTTTTTATTTGTTTATTTAAATGAAGTCGACTAGTTGCCCGCCCTTCCTTCCATTATCCGTCACCGAGACAAACTGAACAAAGTTCTGAGGTCGACCTTGTAAAGCTAAGTATCAGGTCTGTCTGCTGTTTACCATTGCTCCTGCGCGCACTGCCCTTCTCTCCACATTTATGTGTTTGTTTGTTTGTCTATCTAATCTTTTGGGTTTTTATTTCTAATGAGGTCGACCAGTTTTCTATTTATTATTTTTTTTACTACGCATCAAGCTGCGCTGCTTGTCTTTGCTCCTGTGTGCTCGCGCACTCTCGCCTTTTCCACTTATTTTTATTTTTGATTTATTTTTGATTGATTTTGTCAATTTAAAAAAAAAACGCATCGTGCTGTGCTGTTTGTGTTTGCTTGAGTGCATTCGCGCGCTCTCGCTTTCTCCACTTTACAATTTTTTTGTTATTATTTATCTATTCCTGAGAGTTTATCTTATTTTTTATTTGTTCATTTAAATGAAGTCGACCAGTTGCCTGCCCTTCCTTCCATTATCCATCACCGAGACAAAATGAACAAAGTTCTGAGGTCGACCTTGTAAAGATAAGGATTCAGGTCTGTCTGCTGTTTACCTTTGCTCCTGCGCGCACTGCCCTTCTCTCCACATTTATGTGTTTGTTTGTTGGTCTATCTAATCTTTTGGGTTTTTATTTCTAATGAGGTCGACCAGTTGTCTATTTATTATTTTTTTTACTACGCATCAAGCTGCGCTGCTTGTCTTTGCTCCTGTGTGCTCGCGCACTCTCGCCTTTTCCACTGATTTTTATTTTTGATTTATTTTTTATTTATTTTGTCAATTTTAAAAAAAAATACGCATCGTGCTGTGCTGTTTGTGTTTGCTTGAGTGCATTCGCGCGCTCTCGCTTTCTCCACTTTACAATTTTTTGTTATTATTTATCTATTCCTGAGAGTTTATCTTATTTTTTATTTGTTTATTTAAATGAAGTCGACCAGTTGCCTGCCCTTCCTTCCATTATCCGTCACCGAGACAAACTGAACAAAGTTCTGAGGTGTACCTTGTAAAGATAAGGATTCAGGTCTGTCTGCTGTTTACCTTTGCTCCTGCGCCCACTGCCCTTCTCTCCACATTTATGTGTTTGATTGTTTGTCTATCTAATCTTTTGGGGTTTTATTTCTAATGAGGTCGACTAGTTGTCTATTTATTATTTTTTTTACTACGCATCAAGCTGCGCTGCTTGTCTTTGCTCCTGTGTGCTCGCGCACTCTCGCCTTTTCCACTTATTTTTATTTTTGATTTATTTTTTATTTATTTTGTCAATTTAAAAAAAAAATACGCATCATGCTGTGCTGTTTGTGTTTGCTTGAGTGCATTCCCGCGCTCTCGCTTTCTCCACTTTACAATTTTTTGTTACGATTTATCTATTCCTGAGAGTTTATCTTATTTTTTATTTGTTTATTTAAATGAAGTCGACCAGTTGCCTGCCCTTCCTTCCATTATCCGTCACCGAGACAAACTGAACAAAGTTCTGAGGTCGACCTTGTAAAGATAAGGATTCAGGTCTGTCTGCTGTTTACCTTTGCTCCTGCGCGCACTGCCCTTCTCTCCACATTTATGTGTTTGTTTGTTTGTCTATATAATCTTTTGAGGTTTTATTTCTAATGAGGTCGACCAGTTGTCTATTTATTATTTTTTTTACTACGCATCAAGCTGCGCTGCTTATCTTTGCTCCTGTGTGCTCGCGAACTCTCGCGTTTTCCACTTATTTTTATTTTTGATTTATTTTTGATTTATTTTGTCAATTTAAAAAAAATACGCATCATGCTGTGCTGTTTGTGTTTGCTTGAGTGCATTCGCGCGCTCTCGCTTTCTCCACTTTACAATTTTTTGTTACGATTTATCTATTCCTGAGAGTTTATCTTATTTTTTATTTGTTTATTTAAATGAAGTCGACCAGTTGCCTGCCCTTCCTTCCATTATCCGTCACCGAGACAAACTGAACAAAGTTCTGAGGTCGACCTTGTAAAGATAAGGATTCAGGTCTGTCTGCTGTTTACCTTTGCTCCTGCGCGCACTGCCCTTCTCTCCACATTTATGTGTTTGTTTGTTTGTCTATGTAATCTTTTGGGTTTTTATTTCTAATGAGGTCGACCAGTTGTCTATTTATTACTTTTTTTACTACGCATCAAGCTCCGCTGCTTGTCTTTGCTCCTGTGTGCTCGCGCACTCTCGCCTTTTCCACTTATTTTTATTTTTGATTTATTTTTGATTTATTTTGTCAATTTAAAAAAAAATACGCATCGTGCTTTGCTGTTTGTGTTTGCTTGAGTGCATTCGCGCGCTCTCGCTTTCTCCACTTTACAATTTTTTTGTTATTATTTATCTATTCCTGAAAGTTTATCTTATTTTTTATGTGTTTATTTAAATGAAGTCGACCAGTTGCCTGCCCTTCCTTCCATTATCCGTCACCGAGACAAACTGAACAAAGTTCTGAGGTCGACCTTGTAAAGATAAGGGTCAGGTCTGTCTGCTGTTTACCTTTGCTCCTGCGCGCACTGCCCTTCTCTCCACATTTATGTGTTTGTTTGTTTGTCTATCTAATCTTTTGGGTTTTTATTTCTAATGAGGTTGACCAGTTGTCTATTTATTATTTTTTTAATACGCATCAAGCTGCGCTGCTTGTCTTTGCTCCTGTGTGCTCGCGCACTCTCGCCTTTTCCACTTATTTTTATTTTTGATTTATTTTTGATTTATCTTGTCAATTTTAAAAAAAATATACGCATCCTGCAGTGCTGTTTGTGTTTGCTTGAGTGCATTCGCGCGCTCTCGCTTTCTCCACTTTACAATTTTTTTATTATTTATCTATTCCTGAGAGTTTATCTTATTTTTTATTTGTTTATTTAAATGAAGTCGACTAGTTGCCCGCCCTTCCTTCCATTATCCGTCACCGAGACAAACTGAACAAAGTTCTGAGGTCGACCTTGTAAAGCTAAGTATTCAGGTCTGTCTGCTGTTTACCATTGCTCCTGCGCGCACTGCCCTTCTCTCCACATTTATGTGTTTGTTTGTTTGTCTATCTAATCTTTTGGGTTTTTATTTCTAATGAGGTCGACCAGTTTTCTATTTATTATTTTTTTTACTACGCATCAAGCTGCGCTGCTTGTCTTTGCTCCTGTGTGCTCGCGCACTCTCGCCTTTTCCACTTATTTTTATTTTTGATTTATTTTTGATTTATTTTGTCAATTTAAAAAAAAAATAGGCATCGTGCTGTGCTGTTTGTGTTTGCTTGAGTGCATTCGCGCGCTCTCGCTTTCTCCACTTTACAATTTTTTTGTTATTATTTATCTATTCCTGAGAGTTTATCTTATTTTTTATTTGTTCATTTAAATGAAGTCGACCAGTTGCCTGCCCTTCCTTCCATTATCCGTCACCGAGACAAACTGAACAAAGTTCTGAAGTCGAACTTGTAAAGATAAGGATTCAGGTCTGTCTGCTGTTTACCTTTGCTCCTGCGCGCACTGCCCTTCTCTCCACATTTATGTGTTTGTTTGTTGGTCTATCTAATCTTTGGGTTTTTATTTCTAATGAGGTCGACCAGTTGTCTATTTATTATTTTTTTTACTACGCATCAAGCTGCGCTGCTTGTCTTTGCTCCTGTGTGCTCGCGCACTCTCGCCTTTTCCACTTATTTTTATTTTTGATTTATTTTTTATTTATTTTGTCAATTTAAAAAAAAATAGGCATCGTGCTGTGCTGTTTGTGTTTGCTTGAGTGCATTCGCGCGCTCTCGCTTTCTCCACTTTACAATTTTTTTGTTATTATTTATCTATTCCTGAGAGTTTATCTTATTTTTTATTTGTTTATTTAAATGAAGTCGACCAGTTGCCTGCCATTCCCTCCATTATCCGTCACCGAGACAAACTGAACAAAGTTCTGAGGTCGACCTTGTAAAGATAAGGGTCAGGTCTGTCTGCTGTTTACCTTTGCTCCTGCGCGCACTGCCCTTCTCTCCACATTTATGTGTTTGTTTGTTTGTCTATCTAATCTTTTGGGTTTTTATTTCTAATGAGGTCGACCAGTTTTCTATTTATTATTTTTTTTACTACGCATCAAGCTGCGCTGCTTGTCTTTGCTCCTGTGTGCTCGCGCACTCTCGCCTTTTCCACTTATTTTTATTTTTGATTTATTTTTGATTTATTTTGTCAATTTAAAAAAAAATACGCATCGTGCTGTGCTGTTTGTGTTTGCTTGAGTGCATTCGCGCGCTCTGGCTTTCTCCACTTTACAATTTTTTGTTATTATTTATCTATTCCTGAGAGTTTATCTTATTTTTTATTTGTTTATTTAAATGAAGTCGACCAGTTGCCTGCCCTTCCTTCCATTATCCGTCACCGAGACAAACTGAACAAAGTTCTGAGGTCCACCTTGTAAAGATAAGGATTCAGGTCTGTCTGCTGTTTACCTTTGCTCCTGCGTGCACTGCCCTTCTCTCCACATTTATGTGTTTGTTTGTTTGTCTATCTAATCTTTTGGGTTTTTATTTCTAATGAGGTCGACCAGTTGTCTATTTATTATTTTTTTTACTACGCATCAAGCTTCGCTGATTGTCTTTGCTCCTGTGTGCTCGCGCACTCTCGCCTTTTCCACTTATTTTTATTTTTGATTTATTTTTTATTTATTTTGTCAATTTAAAAAAAAAATACGCATCGTGCTGTGCTGTTTGTGTTTGCTTGAGTACATTCGCGCGCTCTCGCTTTCTCCACTTTACAATTTTTTTCTTATTATTTATCTATTCCTGAGAGTTTATCTTATTTTTTATTTGTTTATTTAAATGAAGTCGACCAGTTGCCTGCCCTTCCTTCCATTATCCGTCACCGAGACAAACTGTACAAAGTTCTGAGGTCGACCTTGTAAAGATAAGGATTCAGGTCTGTCTGCTGTTTACCTTTGCTCCTGCGCGCACTGCCCTTCTTTCCACATTTATGTGTTTGTTTGTTTGTCTATCTAATCTTTTGGGTTTTTATTTCTAATGAGGTCGACCAGTTTTCTATTTATTATTTTTTTTACTACGCATCAAGCTGCGCTGCTTGTCTTTGCTCCTGTGTGCTCGCGCACTCTCGCCTTTTCCACTTATTTTTATTTTTGATTTATTTTTGATTGATTTTGTCAATTTAAAAAAAAAACGCATCGTGCTGTGCTGTTTGTGTTTGCTTGAGTGCATTCGCGCGCTCTCGCTTTCTCCACTTTACAATTTTTTTGTTATTATTTATCTATTCCTGAGAGTTTATCTTATTTTTTATTTGTTCATTTAAATGAAGTCGACCAGTTGCCTGCCCTTCCTTCCATTATCCATCACCGAGACAAAATGAACAAAGTTCTGAGGTCGACCTTGTAAAGATAAGGATTCAGGTCTGTCTGCTGTTTACCTTTGCTCCTGCGCGCACTGCCCTTCTCTCCACATTTATGTGTTTGTTTGTTGGTCTATCTAATCTTTTGGGTTTTTATTTCTAATGAGGTCGACCAGTTGTCTATTTATTATTTTTTTTACTACGCATCAAGCTGCGCTGCTTGTCTTTGCTCCTGTGTGCTCGCGCACTCTCGCCTTTTCCACTGATTTTTATTTTTGATTTATTTTTTATTTATTTTGTCAATTTTAAAAAAAAATACGCATCGTGCTGTGCTGTTTGTGTTTGCTTGAGTGCATTCGCGCGCTCTCGCTTTCTCCACTTTACAATTTTTTGTTATTATTTATCTATTCCTGAGAGTTTATCTTATTTTTTATTTGTTTATTTAAATGAAGTCGACCAGTTGCCTGCCCTTCCTTCCATTATCCGTCACCGAGACAAACTGAACAAAGTTCTGAGGTGTACCTTGTAAAGATAAGGATTCAGGTCTGTCTGCTGTTTACCTTTGCTCCTGCGCCCACTGCCCTTCTCTCCACATTTATGTGTTTGATTGTTTGTCTATCTAATCTTTTGGGGTTTTATTTCTAATGAGGTCGACTAGTTGTCTATTTATTATTTTTTTTACTACGCATCAAGCTGCGCTGCTTGTCTTTGCTCCTGTGTGCTCGCGCACTCTCGCCTTTTCCACTTATTTTTATTTTTGATTTATTTTTTATTTATTTTGTCAATTTAAAAAAAAAATACGCATCATGCTGTGCTGTTTGTGTTTGCTTGAGTGCATTCCCGCGCTCTCGCTTTCTCCACTTTACAATTTTTTGTTACGATTTATCTATTCCTGAGAGTTTATCTTATTTTTTATTTGTTTATTTAAATGAAGTCGACCAGTTGCCTGCCCTTCCTTCCATTATCCGTCACCGAGACAAACTGAACAAAGTTCTGAGGTCGACCTTGTAAAGATAAGGATTCAGGTCTGTCTGCTGTTTACCTTTGCTCCTGCGCGCACTGCCCTTCTCTCCACATTTATGTGTTTGTTTGTTTGTCTATATAATCTTTTGAGGTTTTATTTCTAATGAGGTCGACCAGTTGTCTATTTATTATTTTTTTTACTACGCATCAAGCTGCGCTGCTTATCTTTGCTCCTGTGTGCTCGCGAACTCTCGCGTTTTCCACTTATTTTTATTTTTGATTTATTTTTGATTTATTTTGTCAATTTAAAAAAAATACGCATCATGCTGTGCTGTTTGTGTTTGCTTGAGTGCATTCGCGCGCTCTCGCTTTCTCCACTTTACAATTTTTTGTTACGATTTATCTATTCCTGAGAGTTTATCTTATTTTTTATTTGTTTATTTAAATGAAGTCGACCAGTTGCCTGCCCTTCCTTCCATTATCCGTCACCGAGACAAACTGAACAAAGTTCTGAGGTCGACCTTGTAAAGATAAGGATTCAGGTCTGTCTGCTGTTTACCTTTGCTCCTGCGCGCACTGCCCTTCTCTCCACATTTATGTGTTTGTTTGTTTGTCTATGTAATCTTTTGGGTTTTTATTTCTAATGAGGTCGACCAGTTGTCTATTTATTACTTTTTTTACTACGCATCAAGCTCCGCTGCTTGTCTTTGCTCCTGTGTGCTCGCGCACTCTCGCCTTTTCCACTTATTTTTATTTTTGATTTATTTTTGATTTATTTTGTCAATTTAAAAAAAAATACGCATCGTGCTTTGCTGTTTGTGTTTGCTTGAGTGCATTCGCGCGCTCTCGCTTTCTCCACTTTACAATTTTTTTGTTATTATTTATCTATTCCTGAGAGTTTATCTTATTTTTTATTTGTTTATTTAAATGAAGTCGACTAGTTGCCCGCCCTTCCTTCCATTATCCGTCACCGAGACAAACTGAACAAAGTTCTGAGGTCGACCTTGTAAAGCTAAGTATTCAGGTCTGTCTGCTGTTTACCATTGCTCCTGCGCGCACTGCCCTTCTCTCCACATTTATGTGTTTGTTTGTTTGTCTATCTAATCTTTTGGGTTTTTATTTCTAATGAGGTCGACCAGTTGTCTATTTATTATTTTTTTTACTACGCATCAAGCTGCGCTACTTGTCTTTGCTCCTGTGTGCTCGCGCACTCTAGCCTTTTCCACTTATTTTTATTTTTGATTTATTTTTTATTTATTTTGTCAATTTAAAAAAAAATACGCATCGTGCTGTGCTGTTTGTGTTTGCTTGAGTGCATTCGCGCGCTCTCGCTTTCTCCACTTTACAATTTTTTTGTTATTATTTATCTATTCCTGAGAGTTTATCTTATTTTTTATTTGTTCATTTAAATGTAGTCGACCAGTTGCCTGCCCTTCCTTCCATTATCCTTCACCGAGACACACTGAACAAAGTTCTGAGGTCGACCTTGTAAAGCTAAGGATTCAGGTCTGTCTGCTGTTTACCTTTGCTCCTGCGCGCACTGCCCTTCTCTCCACATTTATGTGTTTGTTTGTTGGTCTATCTAATCTTTTGGGTTTTTATTTCTAATGAGGTCGACCAGTTGTCTATTTATTATTTTTTTATACTACGCTTCAAGCTGCGCTGCTTGTCTTTGCTCCTGTGTGCTCGCGCACTCTCGCCTTTTCCACTTATTTTTATTTTTGATTTATTTTTTATTTATTTTGTCAATTTTAAAAAAAAATACGCATCGTGCTGTGCTGTTTGTGTTTGCTTGAGTGCATTCGCGCGCTCTCGCTTTCTCCACTTTACAAATTTTGTTATTATTTATCTATTCCTGAGAGTTTATCTTATTTTTTATTTGTTTATTTAAATGAAGTCGACCAGTTGCCTGCCCTTCCTTCCATCAGCCGTCACCGAGACAAACTGAACAAAGTTCTGAGGTCTACCTTGTAAAGATAAGGATTCACGTCTGTCTGCTGTTTACCTTTGCTCCTGCCCGCACTGCCCTTCTCTCCACATTTATGTGTTTGTTTGTTTGTCTATCTAATCTTTTGGGTTTCTTTTTCTAATGAGGTCGACCAGTTGTCTATTTATTATTTTTTTTTACTACGCATCAAGCTGCGCTGCTTGTCTTTGCTCCTGTGTGCTCGCGCACTCTCGCCTTTTCCACTTATTTTTATTTTTGATTTATTTTTGATTTATTTTGTCAATTTAAAAAAAAAACGCATCGTGCTGTGCTGTTTGTGTTTGCTTGAGTGCATTCGCGCGCTCTCGCTTTCTCCACTTTACAATTTTTTTTGTTATTATTTATCTATTCCTGAGAGTTTATCTTATTTTTTATTTGTTTATTTAAATGAAGTCGACCAGTTGCCTGCCCTTCCTTCCATTATCCGTCACCGAGACAAACTGAACAACGTTCTGAGGTCGACCTTGTAAAGATAAGGATTCAGGTCTCTCTGCTGTTTACCTTTGCTCCTGCGCGCACTTCCCTTCTCTCCACATTTATGTGTTTGTTTGTTTGTCTATCTAATCTTTTGGGTTTCTTTTTCTAATGAGGTCGACCAGTTGTCTATTTATTATTTTTTTTACTACGCATCAAACTGCGCTGCTTGTCTTTGCTCCTGTGTGCTCGCGCACTCTCGCCTTTTCCACTTATTTTTATTTTTGATTTATTTTTGATTTATTTTGTCAATTTAAAAAAAAAAACGCATCGTGCTGTGCTGTTTGTGTTTGCTTGAGTGCATTCGCGCGCTCTCGCTTTCTCCACTTTACAATTTTTTTGTTATTATTTATCTATTCCTGAGAGTTTATCTTATTTTTTATTTGTTCATTTAAATGTAGTCGACCAGTTGCCTGCCCTTCCTTCCATTATCCTTCACCGAGACACACTGAACAAAGTTCTGAGGTCGACCTTGTAAAGATAAGGATTCAGGTCTGTCTGCTGTTTACCTTTGCTCCTGCGCGCACTGCCCTTCTCTCCACATTTATGTGTTTGTTTGTTGGTCTATCTAATCTTTTGGGTTTTTATTTCTAATGAGGTCGACCAGTTGTCTATTTATTATTTTTTTATACTACGCTTCAAGCTGCGCTGCTTGTCTTTGCTCCTGTGTGCTCGCGCACTCTCGCCTTTTCCACTTATTTTTATTTTTGATTTATTTTTTATTTATTTTGTCAATTTTAAAAAAAAATACGCATCGTGCTGTGCTGTTTGTGTTTGCTTGAGTGCATTCGCGCGCTCTCGCTTTCTCCACTTTACAAATTTTGTTATTATTTATCTATTCCTGAGAGTTTATCTTATTTTTTATTTGTTTATTTAAATGAAGTCGACCAGTTGCCTGCCCTTCCTTCCATCATCCGTCACCGAGACAAACTGAACAAAGTTCTGAGGTCTACCTTGTAAAGATAAGGATTCACGTCTGTCTGCTGTTTACCTTTGCTCCTGCCCGCACTGCCCTTCTCTCCACATTTATGTGTTTGTTTGTTTGTCTATCTAATCTTTTGGGTTTCTTTTTCTAATGAGGTCGACCAGTTGTCTATTTATTATTTTTTTTTACTACGCATCAAGCTGCGCTGCTTGTCTTTGCTCCTGTGTGCTCGCGCACTCTCGCCTTTTCCACTTATTTTTATTTTTGATTTATTTTTGATTTATTTTGTCAATTTAAAAAAAAAACGCATCGTGCTGTGCTGTTTGTGTTTGCTTGAGTGCATTCGCGCGCTCTCGCTTTCTCCACTTTACAATTTTTTTTGTTATTATTTATCTATTCCTGAGAGTTTATCTTATTTTTTATTTGTTTATTTAAATGAAGTCGACCAGTTGCCTGCCCTTCCTTCCATTATCCGTCACCGAGACAAACTGAACAACGTTCTGAGGTCGACCTTGTAAAGATAAGGATTCAGGTCTCTCTGCTGTTTACCTTTGCTCCTGCGCGCACTTCCCTTCTCTCCACATTTATGTGTTTGTTTGTTTGTCTATCTAATCTTTTGGGTTTCTTTTTCTAATGAGGTCGACCAGTTGTCTATTTATTATTTTTTTTACTACGCATCAAACTGCGCTGCTTGTCTTTGCTCCTGTGTGCTCGCGCACTCTCGCCTTTTCCACTTATTTTTATTTTTGATTTATTTTTGATTTATTTTGTCAATTTAAAAAAAAAAACGCATCGTGCTGTGCTGTTTGTGTTTGCTTGAGTGCATTCGCGCGCTCTCGCTTTCTCCACTTTACAATTTTTTTTGTTATTATTTATCTATTCCTGAGAGTTTATCTTATTTTTTATTTGTTTATTTAAATGAAGTCGACCAGTTGCCTGCCCTTCCTTCCATTATCCGTCACCGAGACAAACTGAACAACGTTCTGAGGTCGACCTTGTAAAGATAAGGATTCAGGTCTGTCTGCTGTTTACCTTTGCTCCTGCGCGCACTTCCCTTCTCTCCACATTTATGTGTTTGTTTGTTTGTCTATCTAATCTTTTGGGTTTTTATTTCTAATGAGGTCGACCAGTTGTCTATTTATTATTTTTTTTACTACGCATCAAGCTGCGCTGCTTGTCTTTGCTCCTGTGTGCTCGCGCACTCTCGCCTTTTCCACTTATTTTTATTTTTGATTTATTTTTGATTTATTTTGTCAATTAAAAAAAATACGCATCGTGCTGTGCTGTTTGTGTTTGCTTGAGTGCATTCGCGCGCTCTCGCTTTCTCCACTTTACAATTTTTTTGTTATTATTTATCTATTGCTGAGAGTTTATCTTATTTTTTATTTGTTTATTTAAATGAAGTCGACCAGTTGCCTGCCATTCCTTCCATTATCCGTCACCGAGACAAACTGAACAAAGTTCTGAGGTCGACCTTGTAAAGATAAGGGTCAGGTCTGTCTGCTGTTTACCTTTGCTCCTGCGCGCACTGCCCTTCTCTCCACATTTATGTGTTTGTTTGTTTGTCTATCTAATCTCTTGGGTTTTTATTTCTAATGAGGTCGACCATTTGTCTATTTATTATTTTTTTTACTACGCATCAAGCTGCGCTGCTTGTCATTGCTCCTGTGTGCTCACGCACTCTCGCCTTTTCCACTTATTTTTATTTTTGATTTATTTTGTCAATTTTAAAAAAAAATACGCATCGTGCTGTGCTGTTTGTGTTTGCTTGAGTGCATTCGCGCGCTCTCGCTTTCTCCACTTTACAATTTTTTTGTTATTATTTATCTATTCCTGAGAGTTTAACTTATTTTTTATTTGTTTATTTAAATGAAGTCGACCAGTTGCCTGCCCTTCCTTCCATTATCCGTCACCGAGACAAACTGAACAAAGTTCTGAGGTCGACCTTGTAAAGATAAGGATTCAGGTCTGTCTGCTGTTTACCTTTGCTCCTGCGCGCACTGCCCTTCTTTCCACATTTATGTGTTTGTTTGTTTGTCTATCTAATCTTTTGGGTTTTTATTTCTAATGAGGTTGACCAGTTGTCTATTTATTATTTTTTTAATACGCATCAAGCTGCGCTGCTTGTCTTTGCTCCTGTGTGCTCGCGCACTCTCGCCTTTTCCACTTATTTTTATTTTTGATTTATTTTTGATTTATTTTGTCAATTTTAAAAAAAATATACGCATCGTGCTGTGCTGTTTGTGTTTGCTTGAGTGCATTCGCGCGCTCTCGCTTTCTCCACTTTACAATTTTTTTTATTATTTATCTATTCCTGAGAGTTTATCTTATTTTTTATTTGTTTATTTAAATGAAGTCGACTAGTTGCCCGCCCTTCCTTCCATTATCCGTCACCGAGACAAACTGAACAAAGTTCTGAGGTCGACCTTGTAAAGCTAAGTATTCAGGTCTGTCTGCTGTTTACCATTGCTCCTGCGCGCACTGCCCTTCTCTCCACATTTATGTGTTTGTTTGTTTGTCTATCTAATCTTTTGGGTTTTTATTTCTAATGAGGTCGACCAGTTTTCTATTTATTATTTTTTTTACTACGCATCAAGCTGCGCTGCTTGTCTTTGCTCCTGTGTGCTCGCGCACTCTCGCCTTTTCCACTTATTTTTATTTTTGATTTATTTTTGATTGATTTTGTCAATTTAAAAAAAAAACGCATCGTGCTGTGCTGTTTGTGTTTGCTTGAGTGCATTCGCGCGCTCTCGCTTTCTCCACTTTACAATTTTTTTGTTATTATTTATCTATTCCTGAGAGTTTATCTTATTTTTTATTTGTTCATTTAAATGAAGTCGACCAGTTGCCTGCCCTTCCTTCCATTATCCATCACCGAGACAAAATGAACAAAGTTCTGAGGTCGACCTTGTAAAGATAAGGATTCAGGTCTGTCTGCTGTTTACCTTTGCTCCTGCGCGCACTGCCCTTCTCTCCACATTTATGTGTTTGTTTGTTGGTCTATCTAATCTTTTGGGTTTTTATTTCTAATGAGGTCGACCAGTTGTCTATTTATTATTTTTTTTACTACGCATCAAGCTGCGCTGCTTGTCTTTGCTCCTGTGTGCTCGCGCACTCTCGCCTTTTCCACTGATTTTTATTTTTGATTTATTTTTTATTTATTTTGTCAATTTTAAAAAAAAATACGCATCGTGCTGTGCTGTTTGTGTTTGCTTGAGTGCATTCGCGCGCTCTCGCTTTCTCCACTTTACAATTTTTTGTTATTATTTATCTATTCCTGAGAGTTTATCTTATTTTTTATTTGTTTATTTAAATGAAGTCGACCAGTTGCCTGCCCTTCCTTCCATTATCCGTCACCGAGACAAACTGAACAAAGTTCTGAGGTGTAACTTGTAAAGATAAGGATTCAGGTCTGTCTGCTGTTTACCTTTGCTCCTGCGCCCACTGCCCTTCTCTCCACATTTATGTGTTTGATTGTTTGTCTATCTAATCTTTTGGGGTTTTATTTCTAATGAGGTCGACTAGTTGTCTATTTATTATTTTTTTTACTACGCATCAAGCTGCGCTGCTTGTCTTTGCTCCTGTGTGCTCGCGCACTCTCGCCTTTTCCACTTATTTTTATTTTTGATTTATTTTTTATTTATTTTGTCAATTTAAAAAAAAAATACGCATCATGCTGTGCTGTTTGTGTTTGCTTGAGTGCATTCCCGCGCTCTCGCTTTCTCCACTTTACAATTTTTTGTTACGATTTATCTATTCCTGAGAGTTTATCTTATTTTTTATTTGTTTATTTAAATGAAGTCGACCAGTTGCCTGCCCTTCCTTCCATTATCCGTCACCGAGACAAACTGAACAAAGTTCTGAGGTCGACCTTGTAAAGATAAGGATTCAGGTCTGTCTGCTGTTTACCTTTGCTCCTGCGCGCACTGCCCTTCTCTCCACATTTATGTGTTTGTTTGTTTGTCTATATAATCTTTTGAGGTTTTATTTCTAATGAGGTCGACCAGTTGTCTATTTATTATTTTTTTTACTACGCATCAAGCTGCGCTGCTTATCTTTGCTCCTGTGTGCTCGCGAACTCTCGCGTTTTCCACTTATTTTTATTTTTGATTTATTTTTGATTTATTTTGTCAATTTAAAAAAAATACGCATCATGCTGTGCTGTTTGTGTTTGCTTGAGTGCATTCGCGCGCTCTCGCTTTCTCCACTTTACAATTTTTTGTTACGATTTATCTATTCCTGAGAGTTTATCTTATTTTTTATTTGTTTATTTAAATGAAGTCGACCAGTTGCCTGCCCTTCCTTCCATTATCCGTCACCGAGACAAACTGAACAAAGTTCTGAGGTCGACCTTGTAAAGATAAGGATTCAGGTCTGTCTGCTGTTTACCTTTGCTCCTGCGCGCACTGCCCTTCTCTCCACATTTATGTGTTTGTTTGTTTGTCTATGTAATCTTTTGGGTTTTTATTTCTAATGAGGTCGACCAGTTGTCTATTTATTACTTTTTTTACTACGCATCAAGCTCCGCTGCTTGTCTTTGCTCCTGTGTGCTCGCGCACTCTCGCCTTTTCCACTTATTTTTATTTTTGATTTATTTTTGATTTATTTTGTCAATTTAAAAAAAAATACGCATCGTGCTTTGCTGTTTGTGTTTGCTTGAGTGCATTCGCGCGCTCTCGCTTTCTCCACTTTACAATTTTTTTGTTATTATTTATCTATTCCTGAGAGTTTATCTTATTTTTTATGTGTTTATTTAAATGAAGTCGACCAGTTGCCTGCCATTCCCTCCATTATCCGTCACCGAGACAAACTGAACAAAGTTCTGAGGTCGACCTTGTAAAGATAAGGGTCAGGTCTGTCTGCTGTTTACCTTTGCTCCTGCGCGCACTGCCCTTCTCTCCACATTTATGTGTTTGTTTGTTTGTCTATCTAATCTTTTGGGTTTTTATTTCTAATGAGGTTGACCAGTTGTCTATTTATTATTTTTTTAATACGCATCAAGCTGCGCTGCTTGTCTTTGCTCCTGTGTGCTCGCGCACTCTCGCCTTTTCCACTTATTTTTATTTTTGATTTATTTTTGATTTATCTTGTCAATTTTAAAAAAAATATACGCATCCTGCTGTGCTGTTTGTGTTTGCTTGAGTGCATTCGCGCGCTCTCGCTTTCTCCACTTTACAATTTTTTTATTATTTATCTATTCCTGAGAGTTTATCTTATTTTTTATTTGTTTATTTAAATGAAGTCGACTAGTTGCCCGCCCTTCCTTCCATTATCCGTCACCGAGACAAACTGAACAAAGTTCTGAGGTCGACCTTGTAAAGCTAAGTATTCAGGTCTGTCTGCTGTTTACCATTGCTCCTGCGCGCACTGCCCTTCTCTCCACATTTATGTGTTTGTTTGTTTGTCTATCTAATCTTTTGGGTTTTTATTTCTAATGAGGTCGACCAGTTTTCTATTTATTATTTTTTTTACTACGCATCAAGCTGCGCTGCTTGTCTTTGCTCCTGTGTGCTCGCGCACTCTCGCCTTTTCCACTTATTTTTATTTTTGATTTATTTTTGATTTATTTTGTCAATTTAAAAAAAAATAGGCATCGTGCTGTGCTGTTTTTGTTTGCTTGAGTGCATTCGCGCGCTCTCGCTTTCTCCACTTTACAATTTTTTTGTTATTATTTATCTATTCCTGAGAGTTTATCTTATTTTTTATTTGTTCATTTAAATGAAGTCGACAAGTTGCCTGCCCTTCCTTCCATTATCCATCACCGAGACAAAATGAACAAAGTTCTGAGGTCGACCTTGTAAAGATAAGGATTCAGGTCTGTCTGCTGTTTACCTTTGCTCCTGCGCGCACTGCCCTTCTCTCCACATTTATGTGTTTGTTTGTTGGTCTATCTAATCTTTTGGGTTTTTATTTCTAATGAGGTCGACCAGTTGTCTATTTATTATTTTTTTTACTATGCATCAAGCTGCGCTGCTTGTCTTTGCTCCTGTGTGCTCGCGCACTCTCGCCTTTTCCACTGATTTTTATTTTTGATTTATTTTTTATTTATTTTGTCAATTTTAAAAAAAAATACGCATCGTGCTGTGCTGTTTGTGTTTGCTTGAGTGCATTCGCGCGCTCTCGCTTTCTCCACTTTACAATTTTTTGTTATTATTTATCTATTCCTGAGAGTTTATCTTATTTTTTATTTGTTTATTTAAATGAAGTCGACCAGTTGCCTGCCCTTCCTTCCATTATCCGTCACCGAGACAAACTGAACAAAGTTCTGAGGTGTACCTTGTAAAGATAAGGATTCAGGTCTGTCTGCTGTTTACCTTTGCTCCTGCGCCCACTGCCCTTCTCTCCACATTTATGTGTTTGATTGTTTGTCTATCTAATCTTTTGGGGTTTTATTTCTAATGAGGTCGACCATTTGTCTATTTATTATTTTTTTTTACTACGCATCAAGCTGCGCTGCTTGTCTTTGCTCCTGTGTGCTCGCGCACTCTCGCCTTTTCCACTTATTTTTATTTTTTATTTATTTTGTCAATTTTAAAAAAAAATACGCATCGTGCTGTGCTGTTTGTGTTTGCTTGAGTGCATTCGCGCGCTCTCGCTTTCTCCACTTTACAATTTTTTGTTACGATTTATCTATTCCTGAGAGTTTATCTTATTTTTTATTTGTTTATTTCAATGAAGTCGACCAGTTGCTTGCCCTTCCTTCCATTATCCGTCACCGAGACAAACTGAAAAAAGTTCTGAGGTCGACCTTGTAAAGATAAGGATTCAGGTCTGTCTGCTGTTTACCTTTGCTCCTGCGCGCACTGCCCTTCTCTCCACATTTATGTGTTTGTTTGTTTGTCTATCTAATCTTTTGGGTTTTTATTTCTAATGAGGTCGACCAGTTTTCTATTTATTATTTTTTTTACTACGCATCAAGCTGCGCTGCTTGTCTTTGCTCCTGTGTGCTCGCGCACTCTCGCCTTTTCCACTTATTTTTATTTTTGATTTATTTTTGATTTATTTTGTCAATTTAAAAAAACAAATACGCATCGTGCTGTGCTGTTTGTGTTTGCTTGAGTGCATTCGCGCGCTCTCGCTTTCTCCACTTTACAATTTTTTGTTATTATTTATCTATTCCTGAGAGTTTATCTTATTTTTTATTTGTTTATTTAAATGAAGTCGACCAGTTGCCTGCCCTTCCTTCCATTATCCGTCACCGAGACAAACTGAACAAAGTTCTGAGTTCTACCTTGTAAAGATAAGGTTCAGGTCTGTCTGCTGTTTACCTTTGCTCCTGCCCGCACTGACCTTCTCTCCACATTTAGGTGTTTGTTTCTTTGTCTATCTAATCTTTTGCGTTTCTTTTTCTAATGAGGTCGACCAGTTGTCTATTTATTATTTTTTTTACTACGCATCAAGCTGCGCTGCTTGTCTTTGCTCCTGTGTGCTCGCGCACTCTCGTCTTTTCCACTTATTTTTATTTTTGATTTATTTTTGATTTATTTTGTCAATTGAAAAAAAATACGCATCGTGCTGTGCTGTTTGTGTTTGCTTGAGTGCCTTCGCGCGCTCTCGCTTTCTCCACTTTACAATTTTTTGTTACGATTTATCTATTCCTGAGAGTTTATCTTATTTTTTATTTGTTTATTTAAATGAAGTCGACCAGTTGCCTGCCCTTCCTTCCATTATCCGTCACCGAGACAAACTGAACAAAGTTCTGAGGTCGACCTTGTAAAGATAAGGATTCAGGTCTGTCTGCTGTTTACCTTTGATCCTGCGCGCACTGCCCTTCTCTCCACATTTATGTGTTTGTTTGTTTGTCTATCTAATCTTTTGGGTTTTTATTTATAATGAGGTCGACCAGTTGTCTATTTATTATTTTTTTTACTACGCATCAAGCTGCGGTGCTTGTCTTTGCTCCTGTGTGCTCGCGCACTCTCGCCTTTTCCACTTATTTTTATTTTTGATTTATTTTTGATTTATTTTGTCAATTTAAAAAAAAAATACGCATCGTGCTGTGCTGTTTGTGTTTGCTTGAGTGCATTCGCGCGCTCTCGCTTTCTCCACTTTACAATTTTTTTGTTATTATTTATCTATTCCTGAGAGTTTATCTTAGTTTTTATTTGTTTATTTAAATGAAGTCGACCAGTTGCCTGCCCTTCCTTCCATTATCCGTCACCGAGACAAACTGAACAAAGTTCTGAGGTCGACCTTGTAAAGATAAGGATTCAGGTCTGTCTGCTGTTTACCTTTGCTCCTGCGCGCACTGCCCTTCTCTCCACATTTATGTGTTTGTTTGTTTGTCTATCTAATCTTTTGGGTTTTTATTTCTAATGAGGTCGACCAGTTGTCTTTTTATTATTTTTTTTACTACGCATCAAGCTGCGCTGCTTGTCTTTGCTCCTGTGTGCTCGCGCACTCTCGCCTTTTCCACTTATTTTTATTTTTGATTTATTTTTGATTTATTTTGTCAATTTTAAAAAAAAATACGCATCGTGCTGTGCTGTTTGTGTTTGCTTGAGTGCATTCGCGCGCTCTCGCTTTCTCCACTTTACAATTTTTTTGTTATTATTTATCTATTCCTGAGAGTTTATCTTATTTTTTATTTGTTTATTTAAATGAAGTCGACCAGTTGCCTGCCCTTCCTTCCATTATCCGTCACCGAGACAAACTGAACAAAGTTCTGAGGTCGACCTTGTAAAGATAAGGATTCAGGTCTGTCTGCTCTTTACCTTTGCTCCTGCGCGCACTGCCCTTCTCTCCACATTTATGTGTTTGTTTGTTTGTCTATCTAATCTTTTGGGTTTTTATTTCTAATGAGGTCGACCAGTTGTCTATTTATTATTTTTTTTACTACGCATCAAGCTGCGCTGCTTGTCTTTGCTCCTGTGTGCTCGCGCACTCTCGCCTTTTCCACTTATTTTTATTTTTGATTTATTTTTGATTTTTTTTGTCAATTTAAAAAAAAATACGCATCATGCTGTGCTGTTTGTGTTTGCTTGAGTGCATTCGCGCGCTCTCGCTTTCTCCACTTTACAATTTTTTGTTACGATTTATCTATTCCTGAAAGTTTTTCTTATTTTTTATTTGTTTATTTAAATGAAGTCGACCAGTTGCCTGCCCTTCCTTCCATTATCCGTCACCGAGACAAACTGAACAAAGTTCTGAGGTCGACCTTGTAAAGATAAGGATTCAGGTCTGTCTGCTCTTTACCTTTGCTCCTGCGCGCACTGCCCTTCTCTCCACATTTATGTGTTTGTTTGTTTGTCTATCTAATCTTTTGGGTTTTTATTTCTAATGAGGTCGACCAGTTGTCTATTTATTATTTTTTTTACTACGCATCAAGCTGCGCTGCTTGTCTTTGCTCCTGTGTGCTCGCGCACTCTCGCCTTTTCCACTTATTTTTATTTTTGATTTATTTTTGATTTATTTTGTCAATTTTAAAAAAAAATACGCTTCGTGCTGTGCTGTTTGTGTTTGCTTGAGTGCATTCGCGCGCTCTCGCTTTCTCCACTTTACAATTTTTTTGTTATTATTTATCTATTCCTGAGAGTTTATCTTATTTTTTATTTGTTTATTTAAATGAAGTCGACCAGTTGCCTGCCCTTCCTTCCATTATCCGTCACCGAGACAAACTGAACAAAGTTCTGAGGTCGACCTTGTAAAGATAAGGATTCAGGTCTGCCTGCTGTTTACCTTTGCTCCTGCGCGCACTGCCCTTCTCTCCACATTTATGTGTTTGTTTGTTTGTCTATCTAATCTTTTGGGTTTTTATTTCTAATGAGGTCGACCAGTTGTCTATTTATGATTTTTTTTACTACGCATCAAGCTGCGCTGCTTGTCTTTGCCCCTGTGTGCTCGCGCACTCTCGCCTTTTCCACTTATTTTTATTTTTGATTTATTTTGTCAATTAAAAAAAAATACGCATCGTGCTGTGCTGTTTGTGTTTGCTTGAGTGCATTCGCGCGCTCTCGCTTTCTCCACTTTACAATTTTTTTGTTATTATTTATCTATTCCTGAGAGTATATCTTATTTTTTATTTGTTTATTTAAATGAAGTCGACCAGTTGCCTGCCCTTCCTTCCATTATCCGTCACCGAGACAAACTGAACAAAGTTCTGAGGTCGACCTTGTAAAGATAAGGATTCAGGTCTGTCTGCTGTTTACCTTTGCTCCTGCGTGCACTGCCCTTCTCTCCACATTTATGTGTTTGTTTGTTTGTCTATCTAATCTTTTGGGTTTTTATTTCTAATGAGGTCGACCAGTTGTCTATTTATGATTTTTTTTACTACGCATCAAGCTGCGCTGCTTGTCTTTGCCCCTGTGTGCTCGCGCACTCTCGCCTTTTCCACTTATTTTTATTTTTGATTTATTTTGTCAATTAAAAAAAAAATACGCATCTTGCTGTGCTGTTTGTGTTTGCTTGAGTGCATTCGCGCGCTCTCGCTTTCTCCACTTTACAATTTTTTTGTTATTATTTATCTATTCCTGAGAGTATATCTTATTTTTTATTTGTTTATTTAAATGAAGTCGACCAGTTGCCTGCCCTTCCTTCCATTATCCGTCACCGAGACAAACTGAACAAAGTTCTGAATTCGACCTTGTAAAGATAAGGATTCAGGTCTGTCTGCTGTTTACCTTTGCTCCTGCGTGCACTGCCCTTCTCTCCACATTTCTGTGTTTGTTTGTTTGTCTATCTAATCTTTTGGGTTTTTATTTCTAATGAGGTCGACCAGTTGTCTATTTATTATTTTTTTTACTACGCATCAAGCTGCGCTGCTTGTCTTTGCTCCTGTGTGCTCGCGCACTCTCGCCTTTTCAACTTATTTTTATTTTTGTTTTATTTTTGATTTATTTTGTCTATTTTAAAAAAAATACGCATCGTGCTGTGCTGTATGTGTTTGCTTGAGTGCATTCGCGCACTCTCGCTTTCTCCACTTTACAATTTTTTTGTTATTATTTATCTATTCCTGAGAGTTTATCTTATTTTTTATTTGTTTATTTAAATGAAGTCGACCAGTTGCCTGCCCTTCCTTCCATTATCCGTCACCGAGACAAACTGAACAAAGTTCTGAGGTCGACCTTGTAAAGATAAGGATTCAGGTCTGTCTGCTGTTTACCTTTGCTCCTGCGCGCACTGCCGTTCTCTCCACATTTATGTGTTTGTTTGTTTGTCTATCTAATCTTTTGGGTTTTTATTTCTAATGAGGTCGACCAGTTGTCTATTTATTATTTTTTTTACTATGCATCAAGCTGCGCTACTAGTTTTTGCTCCTGTGTGCTCGCGCACTCTCGCCTTTTCGACTTATTTTTATTTTTGATTTATTTTTGATTTATTTTGTCAATTTTAAAAAAAATATGCATCGTGCTGTGCTGTTTGTGTTTGCTTGAGTGCATTCGCGCGCTCTCGCTTTCTCCACTTTACAATTTTTTTGTTTTTATTTATCTATTCCTGAGAGTTTATCTTATTTTTCATTTGTTTATTTAAATGAAGTCGACCAGTTGCCTGCCCTTCCTTCCATTATCCGTCACCGAGACAAACTGAACAAAGTTCTGAGGTCGACCTTGTAAAGATAAGGATTCAGGTCTGTCTGCTGTTTACCTTTGCTCCTGCGCGCACTGCCCTTCTCTCCACATTTATGTGTTTGTTTGTTTGTCTATCTAATCTTTTGGGTTTTTATTTCTAATGAGGTCGACCAGTTGTCTATTTATTAATTTTTTTACTACGCATCAAGCTGCGCTGCTTGTCTTTGCTCCTGTGTGCTCGCGCACTCTCGCCTTTTCCACTTATTTTTATTTTTGATTTATTTTTGATTTATTTTGTCAATTTAAAAAAAAATACGCATCGTGCTCTGCTGTTTGTGTTTGCTTGAGTGCATTCGCGCGCTCTCGCTTTCTGCACTTTACAATTTTTTTGTTATTATTTATCTATTCCTGAGAGTTTATCTTATTTTTTATTTGTTTATTTAAATGAAGTCGACCAGTTGCCTGCCCTTCCTTCCATTATCCGTCACCGAGACAAACTGAACAAAGTTCTGAGGTCGACCTTGTAAAGATAAGGATTCAGGTCTGTCTGCTGTTTACCTTTGCTCCTGCGCGCACTGCCCTTCTCTCCACATTTATGTGTTTGTTTGTCTATCTAATCTTTTGGGTTTTTATTTCTAATGAGGTCGACCAGTTGTCTATTTATTATTTTTTTTACTACGCATCAAGCTGCGCTGCTTGTCTTTGCTCCTGTGTGCTCGCGCACTCTCGCATTTTCCACTTATTTTTATTTTTGATTTATTTTTGATTTATTTTGTCAATTTAAAAAAAATACGCATCGTGCTGTGCTGTTTGTGTTTGCTTGAGTGCATTCGCGCGCTCTCGCTTTCTCCACTTTACAATTTTTTTGTTATTATTTATCTATTCCTGAGAGTTTATCTTATTTTTTATTTGTTTATTTAAATGAAGTCGACCAGTTGCCTGCCCTTCCTTCCATTATCCGTCACCGAGACAAACTGAACAAAGTTCTGAGGTCGACCTTGTAAAGATAAGGATTCAGGTCTGTCTGCTGTTTACCTTTGCTCCTGCGCGCACTGCCCTTCTCTCCACATTTATGTGTTTGTTTGTCTATCTAATCTTTTGGGTTTTTATTTCTAATGAGGTCGACCAGTTGTCTATTTATTATTTTTTTTTACTACGCATCAAGCTGCGCTGCTTGTCTTTGCTCCTGTGGGCTCGCGCACTCTCGCTTTTCCACTTATTTTTATTTTTGATTTATTTTTGAGTTATTTTGTCAATTTCAAAAAAAATACGCATCGTGCTGTGCTGTTTGTGTTTGCTTGAGTGCATTCGCGCGCTCTCGCTTTCTCCACTTTACAATTTTTTTGTTATTATTTATCTATTCCTGAGAGTTTATCTTAATTTTTATTTGTTTATTTAAATGAAGTCGACCAGTTGCCTGCCCTTCCTTCCATTATCCGTCACCGAGACAAACTGAACAAAGTTCTGAGGTCGACCTTGTAAAGATAAGGATTCAGGTCTGTCTGCTGTTTACCTTTGCTCCTGCGCGCACTGCCCTTCTCTCCACATTTATGTGTTTGTTTGTTTGTCTATCTAATCTTTTGGGTTTTTATTTCTAATGAGGTCGACCAGTTGTCTATTTATGATTTTTTTTACTACGCATCAAGCTGCGCTGCTTGTCTTTGCCCCTGTGTGCTCGCGCACTCTCGCCTTTTCCACTTATTTTTATTTTTGATTTATTTTGTCAATTAAAAAAAAATACGCATCGTGCTGTGCTGTTTGTGTTTGCTTGAGTGCATTCGCGCGCTCTCGCTTTCTCCACTTTACAATTTTTTTGTTATTATTTATCTATTCCTGAGAGTATATCTTATTTTTTATTTGTTTATTTAAATGAAGTCGACCAGTTGCCTGCCCTTCCTTCCATTATCCGTCACCGAGACAAACTGAACAAAGTTCTGAGGTCGACCTTGTAAAGATAAGGATTCAGGTCTGTCTGCTGTTTACCTTTGCTCCTGCGTGCACTGCCCTTCTCTCCACATTTCTGTGTTTGTTTGTTTGTCTATCTAATCTTTTGGGTTTTTATTTCTAATGAGGTCGACCAGTTGTCTATTTATGATTTTTTTTACTACGCATCAAGCTGCGCTGCTTGTCTTTGCCCCTGTGTGCTCGCGCACTCTCGCCTTTTCCACTTATTTTTATTTTTGATTTATTTTGTCAATTAAAAAAAAAATACGCATCGTGCTGTGCTGTTTGTGTTTGCTTGAGTGCATTCGCGCACTCTCGCTTTCTCCACTTTACAATTTTTTTGTTTTTATTTATCTATTCCTGAGAGTTTATCTTATTTTTCATTTGTTTATTTAAATGAAGTCGACCAGTTGCCTGCCCTTCCTTCCATTATCCGTCACCGAGACAAACTGAACAAAGTTCTGAGGTCGACCTTGTAAAGATAAGGATTCAGGTCTGTCTGCTGTTTACCTTTGCTCCTGCGCGCACTGCCCTTCTCTCCACATTTATGTGTTTGTTTGTTTGTCTATCTAATCTTTTGGGTTTTTATTTCTAATGAGGTCGACCAGTTGTCTATTTATTAATTTTTTTACTACGCATCAAGCTGCGCTGCTTGTCTTTGCTCCTGTGTGCTCGCGCACTCTCGCCTTTTCCACTTATTTTTATTTTTGATTTATTTTTGATTTATTTTGTCAATTTAAAAAAAAATACGCATCGTGCTCTGCTGTTTGTGTTTGCTTGAGTGCATTCGCGCGCTCTCGCTTTCTCCACTTTACAATTTTTTTGTTATTATTTATCTATTCCTGAGAGTTTATCTTATTTTTTATTTGTTTATTTAAATGAAGTCGACCAGTTGCCTGCCCTTCCTTCCATTATCCGTCACCGAGACAAACTGAACAAAGTTCTGAGGTCGACCTTGTAAAGATAAGGATTCAGGTCTGTCTGCTGTTTACCTTTGCTCCTGCGCGCACTGCCCTTCTCTCCACATTTATGTGTTTGTTTGTCTATCTAATCTTTTGGGTTTTTATTTCTAATGAGGTCGACCAGTTGTCTATTTATTATTTTTTTTACTACGCATCAAGCTGCGCTGCTTGTCTTTGCTCCTGTGTGCTCGCGCACTCTCGCATTTTCCACTTATTTTTATTTTTGATTTATTTTTGATTTATTTTGTCAATTTAAAAAAAATACGCATCGTGCTGTGCTGTTTGTGTTTGCTTGAGTGCATTCGCGCGCTCTCGCTTTCTCCACTTTACAATTTTTTTGTTATTATTTATCTATTCCTGAGAGTTTATCTTATTTTTTATTTGTTTATTTAAATGAAGTCGACCAGTTGCCTGCCCTTCCTTCCATTATCCGTCACCGAGACAAACTGAACAAAGTTCTGAGGTCGACCTTGTAAAGATAAGGATTCAGGTCTGTCTGCTGTTTACCTTTGCTCCTGCGCGCACTGCCCTTCTCTCCACATTTATGTGTTTGTTTGTCTATCTAATCTTTTGGGTTTTTATTTCTAATGAGGTCGACCAGTTGTCTATTTATTATTTTTTTTTACTACGCATCAAGCTGCGCTGCTTGTCTTTGCTCCTGTGGGCTCGCGCACTCTCGCTTTTCCACTTATTTTTATTTTTGATTTATTTTTGAGTTATTTTGTCAATTTCAAAAAAAATACGCATCGTGCTGTGCTGTTTGTGTTTGCTTGAGTGCATTCGCGCGCTCTCGCTTTCTCCACTTTACAATTTTTTTGTTATTATTTATCTATTCCTGAGAGTTTATCTTAATTTTTATTTGTTTATTTAAATGAAGTCGACCAGTTGCCTGCCCTTCCTTCCATTATCCGTCACCGAGACAAACTGAACAAAGTTCTGAGGTCGACCTTGTAAAGATAAGGATTCAGGTCTGTCTGCTGTTTACCTTTGCTCCTGCGCGCACTGCCCTTCTCTCCACATTTATGTGTTTGTTTGTTTGTCTATCTAATCTTTTGGGTTTTTATTTCTAATGAGGTCGACCAGTTGTCTATTTATGATTTTTTTTACTACGCATCAAGCTGCGCTGCTTGTCTTTGCCCCTGTGTGCTCGCGCACTCTCGCCTTTTCCACTTATTTTTATTTTTGATTTATTTTGTCAATTAAAAAAAAATACGCATCGTGCTGTGCTGTTTGTGTTTGCTTGAGTGCATTCGCGCGCTCTCGCTTTCTCCACTTTACAATTTTTTTGTTATTATTTATCTATTCCTGAGAGTATATCTTATTTTTTATTTGTTTATTTAAATGAAGTCGACCAGTTGCCTGCCCTTCCTTCCATTATCCGTCACCGAGACAAACTGAACAAAGTTCTGAGGTCGACCTTGTAAAGATAAGGATTCAGGTCTGTCTGCTGTTTACCTTTGCTCCTGCGTGCACTGCCCTTCTCTCCACATTTCTGTGTTTGTTTGTTTGTCTATCTAATCTTTTGGGTTTTTATTTCTAATGAGGTCGACCAGTTGTCTATTTATGATTTTTTTTACTACGCATCAAGCTGCGCTGCTTGTCTTTGCCCCTGTGTGCTCGCGCACTCTCGCCTTTTCCACTTATTTTTATTTTTGATTTATTTTGTCAATTAAAAAAAAAATACGCATCGTGCTGTGCTGTTTGTGTTTGCTTGAGTGCATTCGCGCACTCTCGCTTTCTCCACTTTACAATTTTTTTGTTATTATTTATCTATTCCTGAGAGTTTATCTTATTTTTTATTTGTTTATTTAAATGAAGTCGACCAGTTGCCTGCCCTTCCTTCCATTATCCGTCACCGAGACAAACTGAACAAAGTTCTGAGGTCGACCTTGTAAAGATAAGGATTCAGGTCTGTCTGCTGTTTACCTTTGCTCCTGCGCGCACTGCCCTTCTCTCCACATTTATGTGTTTGTTTGTTTGTCTATCTAATCTTTTGGGTTTTTATTTCTAATGAGGTCGACCAGTTGTCTATTTATTATTTTTTTTACTATGCATCAAGCTGCGCTACTAGTTTTTGCTCCTGTGTGCTCGCGCACTCTCGCCTTTTCGACTTATTTTTATTTTTGATTTATTTTTGATTTATTTTGTCAATTTTAAAAAAAAATATGCATCGTGCTGTGCTGTTTGTGTTTGCTTGAGTGCATTCGCGCGCTCTCGCTTTCTCCACTTTACAATTTTTTTGTTTTTATTTATCTATTCCTGAGAGTTTATCTTATTTTTTATTTGTTTATTTAAATGAAGTCGACCAGTTGCCTGCCCTTCCTTCCATTATCCGTCACCGAGACAAACTGAACAAAGTTCTGAGGTCGACCTTGTAAAGATAAGGATTCAGGTCTGTCTGCTGTTTACCTTTGCTCCTGCGTGCACTGCCCTTCTCTCCACATTTATGTGTTTGTTTGTTTGTCTATCTAATCTTTTGGGTTTTTATTTCTAATGAGGTCGACCAGTTGTCTATTTATTAATTTTTTTACTACGCATCAAGCTGCGCTGCTTGTCTTTGCTCCTGTGTGCTCGCGCACTCTCGCCTTTTCCACTTATTTTTATTTTTGATTTATTTTTGATTTATTTTGTCAATTTAAAAAAAAATACGCATCGTGCTCTGCTGTTTGTGTTTGCTTGAGTGCATTCGCGCGCTCTCGCTTTCTCCACTTTACAATTTTTTTGTTATTATTTATCTATTCCTGAGAGTTTATCTTAATTTTTATTTGTTTATTTAAATGAAGTCGACCAGTTGCCTGCCCTTCCTTCCATTATCCGTCACCGAGACAAACTGAACAAAGTTCTGAGGTCGACCTTGTAAAGATAAGGATTCAGGTCTGTCTGCTGTTTACCTTTGCTCCTGCGCGCACTGCCCTTCTCTCCACATTTATGTGTTTGTTTGTTTGTCTATCTAATCTTTTGGGTTTTTATTTCTAATGAGGTCGACCAGTTGTCTATTTATGATTTTTTTTACTACGCATCAAGCTGCGCTGCTTGTCTTTGCCCCTGTGTGCTCGCGCACTCTCGCCTTTTCCACTTATTTTTATTTTTGATTTATTTTGTCAATTAAAAAAAAATACGCATCGTGCTGTGCTGTTTGTGTTTGCTTGAGTGCATTCGCGCGCTCTCGCTTTCTCCACTTTACAATTTTTTTGTTATTATTTATCTATTCCTGAGAGTATATCTTATTTTTTATTTGTTTATTTAAATGAAGTCGACCAGTTGCCTGCCCTTCCTTCCATTATCCGTCACCGAGACAAACTGAACAAAGTTCTGAGGTCGACCTTGTAAAGATAAGGATTCAGGTCTGTCTGCTGTTTACCTTTGCTCCTGCGTGCACTGCCCTTCTCTCCACATTTCTGTGTTTGTTTGTTTGTCTATCTAATCTTTTGGGTTTTTATTTCTAATGAGGTCGACCAGTTGTCTATTTATGATTTTTTTTACTACGCATCAAGCTGCGCTGCTTGTCTTTGCCCCTGTGTGCTCGCGCACTCTCGCCTTTTCCACTTATTTTTATTTTTGATTTATTTTGTCAATTAAAAAAAAAATACGCATCGTGCTGTGCTGTTTGTGTTTGCTTGAGTGCATTCGCGCACTCTCGCTTTCTCCACTTTACAATTTTTTTGTTATTATTTATCTATTCCTGAGAGTTTATCTTATTTTTTATTTGTTTATTTAAATGAAGTCGACCAGTTGCCTGCCCTTCCTTCCATTATCCGTCACCGAGACAAACTGAACAAAGTTCTGAGGTCGACCTTGTAAAGATAAGGATTCAGGTCTGTCTGCTGTTTACCTTTGCTCCTGCGCGCACTGCCCTTCTCTCCACATTTATGTGTTTGTTTGTTTGTCTATCTAATCTTTTGGGTTTTTATTTCTAATGAGGTCGACCAGTTGTCTATTTATTATTTTTTTTACTATGCATCAAGCTGCGCTACTAGTTTTTGCTCCTGTGTGCTCGCGCACTCTCGCCTTTTCGACTTATTTTTATTTTTGATTTATTTTTGATTTATTTTGTCAATTTTAAAAAAAAATATGCATCGTGCTGTGCTGTTTGTGTTTGCTTGAGTGCATTCGCGCGCTCTCGCTTTCTCCACTTTACAATTTTTTTGTTTTTATTTATCTATTCCTGAGAGTTTATCTTATTTTTTATTTGTTTATTTAAATGAAGTCGACCAGTTGCCTGCCCTTCCTTCCATTATCCGTCACCGAGACAAACTGAACAAAGTTCTGAGGTCGACCTTGTAAAGATAAGGATTCAGGTCTGTCTGCTGTTTACCTTTGCTCCTGCGTGCACTGCCCTTCTCTCCACATTTATGTGTTTGTTTGTTTGTCTATCTAATCTTTTGGGTTTTTATTTCTAATGAGGTCGACCAGTTGTCTATTTATTAATTTTTTTACTACGCATCAAGCTGCGCTGCTTGTCTTTGCTCCTGTGTGCTCGCGCACTCTCGCCTTTTCCACTTATTTTTATTTTTGATTTATTTTTGATTTATTTTGTCAATTTAAAAAAAAATACGCATCGTGCTCTGCTGTTTGTGTTTGCTTGAGTGCATTCGCGCGCTCTCGCTTTCTCCACTTTACAATTTTTTTGTTATTATTTATCTATTCCTGAGAGTTTATCTTATTTTTTATTTGTTTATTTAAATGAAGTCGACCAGTTGCCTGCCCTTCCTTCCATTATCCGTCACCGAGACAAACTGAACAAAGTTCTGAGGTCGACCTTGTAAAGATAAGGATTCAGGTCTGTCTGCTGTTTACCTTTGCTCCTGCGCGCACTGCCCTTCTCTCCCCATTTATGTGTTTGTTTGTCTATCTAATCTTTTGGGTTTTTATTTCTAATGAGGTCGACCAGTTGTCTATTTATTATTTTTTTTACTACGCATCAAGCTGCGCTGCTTGTCTTTGCTCCTGTGTGCTCGCGCACTCTCGCATTTTCCACTTATTTTTATTTTTGATTTATTTTTGATTTATTTTGTCAATTTAAAAAAAATACGCATCGTGCTGTGCTGTTTGTGTTTGCTTGAGTGCATTCGCGCGCTCTCGCTTTCTCCACTTTACAATTTTTTTGTTATTATTTATCTATTCCTGAGAGTATATCTTATTTTTATTTGTTTATTTAAATGAAGTCGACCAGTTGCCTGCCCTTCCTTCCATTATCCGTCACCGAGACAAACTGAACAAAGTTCTGAGGTCGACCTTGTAAAGATAAGGATTCAGGTCTGTCTGCTGTTTACATTTGCTCCTGCGTGCACTGCCCTTCTCTCCACATTTATGTGTTTGTTTGTTTGTCTATCTAATCTTTTGGGTTTTTCTTTCTAATGAGGTCGACCAGTTGTCTATTTATTATTTTTTTTACAACGCATCAAGCTGCGCTGCTTGTCTTTGCTCCTGTGTGCTCGCGCACTCTCGCCTTTTCAACTTATTTTTATTTTTGTTTTATTTTTGATTTATTTTGTCTATTTTTAAAAAAATACGCATCGTGCTGTGCTGTTTGTGTTTCTTGAGTGCATTCGCGCACTCTCGCTTTCTCCACTTTACAATTTTTTGGTTATTATTTATCTATTCCTGAGAGTTTATCTTATTTTTTATTTGTTTATTTAAATGAAGTCGACCAGTTGCCTGCCCTTCCTTCCATTATCCGTCACCGAGACAAACTGAACAAAGTTCTGAGGTCGACCTTGTAAAGATAAGGATTCAGGTCTGTCTGCTGTTTACCTTTGCTCCTGCGCGCACTGCCCTTCTCTCCACATTTATGTGTTTGTTTGTTTGTCTATCTAATCTTTTGGGTTTTTATTTCTAATGAGGTCGACCAGTTGTCTATTTATGATTTTTTTTTACTACGCATCAAGCTGCGCTGCTTGTCTTTGCTCCTGTGTGCTCGCGCACTCTCGCCTTTTCCACTTATTTTTATTTTTGATTTATTTTTGATTTATTTTGTCAATTTAAAAAAGAAAATACGCATCGTGCTGTGCTGTTTGTGTTTGCTTGAGTGCATTCGCGCGCTCTCGCTTTCTCCACTTTACAATGTTTTTGTTATTATTTATCTATTCCTGAGAGTTTATCTTATTTTTTATTTGTTTATTTAAATGAAGTCGACCAGTTGCCTGCCCTTCCTTCCATTATCCGTCACCGAGACAAACTGAACAAATTTCTGAGGTCGACCTTGTAAAGATAAGGATTCAGGTCTGTCTGCTGTTTACCTTTGCTCCTGCGCGCACTGCCCTTCTCTCCACATTTATGTGTTTGTTTGTTTGTCTATCTAATCTTTTGGGTTTTTATTTCTAATGAGGTCGACCAGTTGTCTATTTATTATTTTTTTTACTACGCATCAAGCTGCGCTGCTTGTTTTTGCTCCTGTGTGCTCGCGCACTCTCGCCTTTTCGACTTATTTTTATTTTTGATTTATTTTGTCAATTTTAAAAAAAAAATATGCATCGTGCTGTGCTGTTTGTGTTTGCTTGAGTGCATTCGCGCGCTCTCGCTTTCTCCACTTTACAATATTTTTGTTATTATTTATCTATTCCTGAGAGTTTATCTTATATTTTATTTGTTTATTTAAATGAAGTCGACCAGTTGCCTGCCCTTCCTTCCATTATCCGTCACCGAGACAAACTGAACAAAGTTCTGAGGTCGACCTTGTAAAGATAAGGATTCAGGTCTGTCTGCTGTTTACCTTTGCTCCTGCGCGCACTGCCCTTCTCTCCACATTTATGTGTTTGTTTGTTTGTCTATCTAATCTTTTGGGTTTTTATTTCTAATGAGGTCGACCAGTTGTCTATTTATTATTTTTTTTACTACGCATCAAGCTGCGCTGCTTGTCTTTGCTCCTGTGTGCTCGCGCACTCTCGCCTTTTCCACTTATTTTTATTTTTGATTTATTTTTGATTTATTTTGTCAATTTAAAAAAAAAATACGTATCGTGCTGTGCTGTTTGTGTTTGCTTGAGTGCATTCGCGCGCTCTCGCTTTCTCCACTTTACAATTTTTTTGTTATTATTTATCTATTCCTGAGAGTTTATCTTATTTTTTATTTGTTTATTTAATTGAAGTCGACCAGTTGCCTGCCCTTCCTTCCATTATCCGTCACCGAGACAAACTGAACAAAGTTCTGAGGTCGACCTTGTAAAGATAAGGATTCAGGTCTGTCTGCTGTTTACCTTTGCTCCTGCGCGCACTGCCCTTCTCTCCACATTTATGTGTTTGTTTGTTTGTCTATCTAATCTTTTGGGTTTTTATTTCTAATGAGGTCGACCAGTTGTCTATTTATGATTTTTTTTATTACGCATCAAGCTGCGCTGCTTGTCTTTGCTCCTGTGTGCTCTCGCACTCTCGCCTTTTCCACTTAATTTTATTTTTGATTTATTTTGTCAACTTTTAAAAAAATACGCATCGTGCTGTGCTGTTTGTGTTTGCTTGAGTGCATTCGCGCGCTCTCGCTTTCTCCACTTTACAATTTTTTTGTTATTATTTATCTATTCCTGAGAGTATATCTTATTTTTTATTTGTTTATTTAAATGAAGTCGACCAGTTGCCTGCCCTTCCTTCCATTATCCGTCACCGAGACAAACTGAACAAAGTTCTGAGTTCGACCTTGTAAAGATAAGGATTCAGGTCTGTCTGCTGTTTACCTTTGCTCCTGCGAGCACTGCCCTTCTCTCCACATTTATGTGCTTGTTTGTTCGTCTATCTAATCTTTTGGGTTTTTATTTCTAATGAGGTCGACCAGTTGTCTATTTATTATTTTTTTACTACGCATCAAGCTGCGCTGCTTGTCTTTGCTCCTGTGTGCTCGCGCACTCTCGCCTTTTCCACTTATTTTTATTTTTGATTTATTTTTGATTTATTTTGTCAATTTAAAAAAAAATACGCATCGTGCTGTGCTGTTTGTGTTTGCTTGAGTGCATTCGCGCGCTCTCGCTTTCTCCACTTTACAATTTTTTTGTTATTATTTATCTATTCCTGAGAGTTTATCTTATTTTTTATTTGTTTATTTAAATGAAGTCGACCAGTTGCCTGCCCTTCCTTCCATTATCCGTCACCGAGACAAACTGAACAAAGTTCTGAGGTCGACCTTGTAAAGATAAGGATTCAGGTCTGTCTGCTGTTTACCTTTGCTCCTGCGCGCACTGCCCTTCTCTCCACATTTATGTGATTGTTTGTTTGTCTATCTAATCTTTTGGGTTTTTATTTCTAATGAGGTCGACCAGTTGTCTATTTATTATTTTTTTTACTACGCATCAAGCTGCGCTGCTTGTCTTTGCTCCTGTGTGCTCGCGCACTCTCGCCTTTTCCACTTATTTTTATTTTTGATTTATTTTTGATTTATTTTGTCAATTTCAAAAAAAAATACGCATCGTGCTGTGCTGTTTGTGTTTGCTTGAGTGCATTCGCGCGCTCTCGCTTTCTCCACTTTACAATTTTTTTGTTATTATTTATCTATTCCTGAGAGTTTATCTTAATTTTTATTTGTTTATTTAAATGAAGTCGACCAGTTGCCTGCCCTTCCTTCCATTATCCGTCACCGAGACAAACTG